>NC_083428.1:51523457-51596072 GCF_020745735.1 Hemiscyllium ocellatum
GCCTCTCGCCCTCCCCTCTCTCTCGCCCTCCCGTCTCTCTCGCCCTCCACACTCTGTCGCCCTCCCCTCTCTGTCGCACTCACCCCTCTCTCGTCCTCCCCACTCTGCCACCCTCCTCTCTCTGTCGCCCTCCCCTCTCTGTCGCCCTCCCCTCTCTCTCGCCCTCCCCTCTCTCTCGCCCTCCTCTCTCTCTCCCTCCCCTCTCTCACCCTCCCCTCTCTCTCGCCCTCCCCACTCTGTCGCCCTCCAATCTCTCTCACCCTCTCCTCTCTCTCGCACTCGCCACTCTGTCACCCTCCCCTCTCTGTCGCCCTCACCTCTCTCTCGCCCTCCGCACTCTGTCGCCCTCCCCACTCTGTTGCTCTCCCCTCTCTCTCGCACTCACCCCTCTCTCGCCCCCCTCACTCACTCTCCCTTCTCTGTCGCCCTCCCCTCTCTTTCGCCCTACCTTCTCCCTCGCCCTCGCCTCTCTCGCGGCCTCCCCACTCTGTCGCCTTCCCCTCTCTCTCACCCTCCCCTCTCTCTCGCCCTCCCCACTCTGCCACCCTCCTCTCTCTGTCGCCCTTAACTCTCTCTCGCCCTCCACTTTCTCTCGCCCTTCCCAATCTGTCACCCTCCCCTCTCTCTCGCCCTCACCTCTCTCTCGCCCACCGCACTCTGTCCCCACCCCCACTCTGTCGTCCTCCCCACTCTGTCTCCCTCTCCTCTCTGTCCCCCTCCCCTCTCTCTCGCCATCCCCTCTCTCTCGCCCTCCCCTCTCTGTCGCCCTCCCCACTCTGTCGCCCTCCCCTCTCTGTCGCCCTCCCTTCTCTCTCGCCTTCCCCTCTCTCTCATCCTCCCCTCTCTCTCGCCTTCCCCACTCTGTCACCCTCCCCTCTCTGTCGCCCTTAACTCTCTCTCGCCCCTCCACTCTCTCTCACCCTTCCCACTCTGTCACCCTCCCCTCTCTCTCGCCCTCACCTCTCTCTCGCCCTCCGCACTCTGTCGTCCTCCCCACTCTGTCGCCCTCCCCTCTCTGTTGCCCTCCCCTCTCTCTCGCCATCCTCTCTCTCTTGCCCTCCCCCTCTCTGTCGCCCTCCCTACTCTGTCACCCTCCCCTCTCTGTCGCTCTCCCCTCCTCTCTCTCGCCCTCCCCTCTCTTTCGCCCTCCCCACTCTTTCGCCCTCCCCTCTCTGTCGCACTCCCCTCTTTGTCGACTACCTCCTTCTTCCCTCTCCTCTCTCTCCCCCTCCCGTTGTTCTTTCTCTCGCCTCTCTCTCTGTCGCCTCTCTCTCTCTCTCATCCTCTCTCTCTCCCACCCTCCCGTCTCTCTCGCCCTCCCTTCTCTCTCGCCCTCCCCCTCTTTCACCATCCCCTCTCTCCCGCCCTCCCCACTCTGCCACCCTCCTCTCTCTGTCGCCCTTAACTCTCTCTCGCCCTTCCCAATCTGTCACCCTCCCCTCTCTCTCGCCCTCACCTCTCTCTCTCGCCCTCCCCTCTCTGTCGCCCTCCCCACTCTGTCGCCTTCCCCTTTCTCTCATCCTCCCCTCTCTCTCGCCTTCCCCACTCTGTCGCCCTCCCCTCTCTGTCGCCCTCCCCTCTCTCTCGCCCTCACCTCTCTCTCGCCCTCTGCACTCTGTCATCCTCCCCACTCTGTCACCCTCCCCTCTCTGTCGCCCTCCCCTCTCTCTCGCCTTCCCCTTTCTCTCATCCTCCCCCTCTCTCTCGCCTTCCCCACTCTGTCGCCCTCCCCTCTCTGTCGCCCTCCCCTCTCTCTCGCCCTCACCTCTCTCTCGCCCTCTGCACTCTGTCATCCTCCCCACTCTGTCACCCTCCCCTCTCTGTCGCCCTCCCCCTCTCTCTCGCCATCCCCTCTCTCTCGCCCTCCCCTCTCTGTCGCCGTCCCTACTCTGTCACCCTCCCCTCTCTGTCGCCCTCCCCTCTCTTTCGCCCTCCCCACTCTTTCGCCCTCCCCTCTCTGTCGCACTCCCCTCTTTGTCGACCACCTCCTTCTTCTTCCCTCTCCTCTCTCTCCCCCTCCCGTTGTTCTTTCTCTCGCCTCTCTCTCTGTCGCCTCTCTCTCTCTCTCATTCTCCCTCTCTCTCACCCTCCCGTCTCTCTCACCCTCCCTTCTCTCTCGCCCTCCACCTCTTTCACCCTCCCCTCTCTCTTGCCCTCCGCTTCTAGCCCTCCTCTCTCTGTCTCCCCCACCCCTCTCTCGCCCTCCCCTCTCTCACCCACCCCTCTCTCTTGACTTCACCAGTCTTTCGCCCTCCTCTCTCTCCCTCTCTCCCACCTTCTCGTCTCTCTGCCTCCCCTCTCTCGCCCTCCCGTCTCTCGCCCTCCCATCTCTCCCCTCCCTCTCTCGTCCTTCCATCTCTCCTGCCCTCCCCTCGTTCTTGCCCTCCCCTCTCTAACGTTCCCCTTTCTCTCACCTACCCCTCTCTCGTCCACCTCTCTCACTCGCCCTCACCTCTCTCTCACCCTCCTCCTCTCGCCCTCCCCTCTCTCACCATCCCCTCGCTCGCCCTCTCCTCTGTCGCCCTCTCATCTCTTGATATCCCCTCTCTCGCACTCAGCTCTGACCCCTTCCACTCTGGTTCATCCCTCTCTCAGGCCTTCCCCTCTCTCGCTTTCCCCTCTCTCACCCTTCCCAATCTCTCCCCCTCTCTCCCACTCTCCCCCTTATTGCCCTCCACTATCTTGCCCTCCATTCTCTCTCCCTCCCTTCTCTCTCCGTCCTTTTACTCTCCCTCTCCTCTCTCTCGGCCTCCCCTCTCACGCCCTCCCCTGTCTCACTCTCCCCTCTCTCTGGCCTTCTCCTCTCCCGCCCTCCCCTCTCTCTCACCCTCCCCTCTCTCTCACCCGCCCTTCTCTCTCACCCTCCTACCTCTCTCACCCTCCCCTCACTCTCACCCTCCCCTCTCTCTCGCCCTCCACCTCTCTCGCCCTCCGCCCTCTCTCACCCTCCCCTCTCTCTCGCCCTCCCCTCTCTCACCCTCCCCTCTCTCACTCTCCCCCTCTCTCGCCTTCACCTCTCCCGCCCTCCCCTCCCTCTCACCCTCCCCTCTCTCTTGCCCTCCTCCGTCGCTCACCCTCCCCTCACTCTCAACCACCCCCTCTCTCGCCCTCCCCTCTCTTACCCTCCCTCTCTCTCGCCATCCCCCTCACTCCCCCTCCCCTCTCTCTTGCCCTCTACTCTCTCGCCCTCCCCCTCTCTCCATCCCCTCTATCTTGCCATCCTCTCTGTGTCTCCCACCCCCCTCACTCCCGCCCCTCTCTCTCGCGCCCTCCCCACTCTCTTGCCCCTCTCTGTTACCCTCCCTTCTCTGTCGTCCTCCCCTCTCTTGCCATCCATTCTCTTGCACCCCCTCTCTCGTCCTCCCCTTTCACTCTTCTTCCTCCTCTCTCTCCCTCACCTCTCTCTCCCTCGCCTCTCTCTCGCCCTCCACTCCCTCGCCCTCCACTCCCTCGCCCTCTGCTCTCTCGCCCTCTGCTCTCTCGCTCTACCCTCTCCCGGCCTCCCCTCTCTCACTCTCCCATCTCTCTTGCCTTCTCCTCTCCCACCCTCCCCTCTCTCCCCCTCAGCTCTCTCTCCCTCGCCTGTCTCTCACCCTCTCCTCTCTCTCACCCTCCCCAGTCTCTCGCCCTCCCATCTCTCTCTCTTACCCTCCCCTGTCTCTTGCCCTCCCGTCTCTCGAACTCCCTTCTCCCTCGCCCTCCCCTCTTGCTCACCCTACCCTCTCTCTTGCCCTACCCGCTTTCTCTCACCCCTCAATCGCCCTCCCCTCTCTTGCCCTCCTCTCTCTCTCTCTCCCCTCTCTATCACCCTCCCCATCTCTCTCTCGCCACTCTCTCGCACTCCCCTCTCTCTCCTCCGTCCCCCTCCTCTCTCTCTCACTCCCCTCTCTCTCGCTCGACCATGTCGCTCTCGCCCTCGCATCTCTCTCTCGCCCTCCCCTCTCTCTCGCCACGCTCTCACCCTCCTGTCTCTCTCTCTCTAGCCCTCCCCCTCCCTCACCCTCCCGTCTCTCTCGCCCTCCCCTCTCTCTCGCCCACCCCTCTCTCGACCTCCCTTCTCTTATCCTCCCATCTCTCACCCTCCCCTCTCTCTCCAACACTTCTCTCTCTCCCTCCCTTATGCGTCACCCATTCCTCCCTCACTCCCTCCCCTCTCTCTCGTCGTCCCTACTCTCTCGCCCTCCCATCTCTCTCTCACCCTCCCCCTCTCTCTCGCCCACCCCTCTCTCTCGCCCTCCTCTCTCTCGCCCTCTGCTCTCTCGCCCTACCCTCTCCCGCCCTCCCCTCTCTCTCGCCCTCCTCTCTCTCACCCTCCCCCTCTCTCACCCTCCCTTCTCTCTTGCCCTCCTCCTCTCTCGCCATCTGCTCTCTCGCCCTACCCTCTCCCCCCTCTCTCTCGCCCTCCTCTCTCTCACCCTCCCCCCTCTCATCCTCCGCTCTCTCTCACACTTCCCTCTCTCTCGCCCTCCTCTCTCTCGACCTCCCTTCTCTGATCCTTCCCTCTCACGCCCTCCCCTCTCTCACCCTCCCCTCTCTCTTGCCTTCTCCTCTTCCGCCCTCCCCTCTCTCACCTTCCCCTCCCTCACCTTCCCCTCTCTCTCACCCTCCCCTATCTCATCTTCCCCTCTCTCACCCTCCCCTCTTTCTCATCCTTCCCTCTCTCTCGCCCTCCCCTCTCCCTCCATCCACTCTCTCACCCTCCCCTCTTTCTCCATCCCCTCTATCTCGCCCTCCTGTGTTGCCCACCCCTCCCACACTCCCTCCCCTCTCTCTCGCCCTCCGCACTCTCTTGCCCCTCTCTGTTACCCTCCCTTCTCTATCGTCCTCCCCTCTCTTGCCCTCCATTCTCTTGCACTCCCCTCTCTCACCCTCGCCTTTCACTCTCCCTCCCCTACCTCTCACCTTCCTCTCTCTCGCCCTCCCATCTCTCTCGCCCTCCACTCTCTCACCCTCCCCAGTCTGTCATCCTCCCCTCTCTCTCTCGCCATCCCCAGTCTCTCGCCCACCTCTCTCTCTCATCCTCTCCATTCACTCCATCACCGTCACACTGACCCACTCACACACACTCCATTACCGTCACACTGACCCCTCACACTCACTCCACCACCATCACCATTACAACCTCACACTCACTCCATCTGCATCACCCTGACCACCTCACACTCTCTCCATCACCGTTACCCTGACCCGCTCGCACTCACTCCATCACCGTCACCATGGCCCCCTCACACTCAGTCCATCAAAATCACCCTGTCCACCTCACACTCTCACCATCATCGTGACTCTGAACCCCCTCACACTCACTCCATCACCCTCACCCTGAACCAGACGCACTCACTCCTTCACCATAACCCTGACCCTCTCACACTCACTCCATCACCGTCACCCTGACCCCCTCACAGTTACATCATCACCGTCATCTGAACCACTCACACTCACTCTATCTCCATCACCCTGATCCACTCACACTTACTCCTTCACCATCACACCCACCCACCTCCCACTCACTCCATCACCGTCAACTTGACAACCTCACACTCACTCCATCTCCGTCACACTGACCCCCTCACACTCACTTCATCACCATCAACCTGACCCCTGCACGCACACTCCATCAATGTCCCCCTGACCATCTCACACTCAATCCATCTCCATCACCCTGACACTCTCACACTAACTCAGTCACTGTCACAATGACCCCCTCACACTCACTCCGTCACCGTCACTCAGACCCCCTCACACTCACGCCATCACTGTCACACTGACTCCCTCACACTCAATCACCGGTACACTGAAACCCTGACACTAGCTCGGTCACCATCACACTGACCCCCTTACACTCACTCCATCACCGTCACAATGAACCCCTCACACTCACTTCATGACCGTCACACTGACACCCCTCAGACTCACACCATCACACTCACCTTGAACCCCTCACACTTACTCTTTCACTGTCACACTGACCCACCTCACACTCGCTCCATCACTGTGAACCTGACACCCTTACACTCACTTCATCACCGTCACACTGATCCCATCACACTCACTCCATCACCGTCACCCTGACCCTCTCACACTCACTCCCTCACCGTCACATAGACCCCCTCACACTCACGCCATCACTGTCACACTGACACCCTCACACTCAATCACCGTCACACTGAAACCCTCACACTAGCTCGGTCACCGTCACACTGACCCCCTTACACTAACGCCGTCACCGTCACCCTGACCCCACCACACTCACTTCATGACCGTCTCACTGACACCCCTCAGACTCACTATATCTCGATCACACTGACCCCCACACACTCACACCATCACTCTCACCTTTAACCCCTCACACTTACTCTTTCACTGTCACACAGACCCACCTCACACTCGCTCCATCCATGTGAACCTGACACCCTTACACTCACTTCATCACCGTCACACTCATCCCATCATCGTCACACTGACTACCTCAAAATCACTCCATCACCGTCACACTGACCCCCTCACACTCACTCCATCACCGTCTCCCTGGATCCCCACACTCACTCCATCAACGTCCCACTGACCCCCTCACACTCAATCCATCTCCGTCACCCTGACCCTCTCACACTAACACGGTCACTGTCTCAATGACCCCCTCACACTCACTCCATCACTGTCACACTGACCCCCTCTTACTCCATCACCGTCAACCTGACCCCGTCACACTCGCTGCATCACCATCACCCTCAACCCCTCACAATCACTCCATCACCGTCACCCTGACCCATCACACTTACACCTTCACTGTCACACTGACCCCCTCACACTCACTCCATCACTGTCACTCTGACCCCATCACCCTCACTCCATCACCATCACCCTGTCCCACTCACATTCACTCCATCACTGTCACCCTGACCCCCTCACACTCACTTCATCACCGTCACACTCATTCCATCCCACTCACTCCAAATGCGTCACGCTGATCCCCTCACACTCACTCCATCACGGTCACCCTGACCCCCTCACAGTCACTCCATCTCCTTTACACTGACCCTCACACTCACTCCATCACCTTCACCCTGGCCCCCTCACACTCACTCCATAATCGTCACACTAATCCCCTCACACTCACTCCATCACCATCAATCTGACCCCCTCACACTCATTCCATCACTGTCACCCTGACCCCCGCACGCAAACTCCATTAACGTCACCCTGACCCCCTCACACGCAATCCATCTCTGTCACCATGACCACCTCACACTAACTCGGTCAACGTCCCCCTGACCCCCTCAAACTCAATCCATCTTCGTCACAATTACCCCCTCACACTCACTCCATCACTGCCACCCTGACCCCTCACACTTGCTCCATCACCGTCACCTTGACAACCTCACACTAACTCTATCACCGTCACCCTGACCCCCTCACACTCACTCCTTCACCATCACACTGAACCCCTCACACTCTCTCCATCACTGTCACTCTGACACCCTCATACTCACTCCATCACCGTCACCCTGACACTCACACTCACTCCATCACCGTCACCATTGCCCCCTCACACTCACTCCATAACCGTCACACTTATCCCCTCACAGTCACTCTATCACCATCACAGTGACCCCCTCACACTCACTCCATCACAGTCACCCTGACCCCGCACGCACACTCCATCAACATCCCCCTGACTCCCTCACACACAAGCCATCTCCGTCACCCAGACCATCTCACACTAACTCAGTCACCGTCACACTGACCCCCTCACACTCACTCCATCACCGTCACTCTGAACCACTCACACTAACTCCATCACCGTCACCCTGCCCCCTCACACTCACTTCATGACCGTCACACTGACACCCCTCAGACTCACTATATCACGGTCACACTGACCCCCTCATACTCATAACATGAGCGTCACCTTGAACCCCTCACACTTACTCCTTCACCGTCACACTGACCCACCTCACACTCGCTCTATCACTTACACACTGACACCCTTACACTCACTTCATCACCGTCACACTCATCCCATCCCACTCACTCCATACGCGTCACCCTGACATCTCACACTCACCCCATCACCATCACCCTGACCCCCTCACACTCACTTCATCAACGTCACCCTGACCCCCTCACACTTACTCCTTCACCGTCATACTGATCCCCTCACACTCACTCCATCACCGTCACCCTGAACCCCTCACACTAACTCCGTCACCGGCACCCTGATCCCCTCACACTTACGCCTTCACCGTCACACTGACCCCCTCACACTCACTCCATCACTGTCACTCTGACCCCATCACCCTCACTCCATCACCATCACCCTGTCCCACTCACATTCACTCCATCACTTTCACCCTGACCCCCTCACACACTCACTTCATCACCGTCACACTCATTCCATCCCACTCACTCCAAACGCGTCACTCTGATCCCCTCACACTCACTCCATCACGGTCACCCTGACCCACTCACAGTCACTCCATCTCAGTCACAATGACCCTCACACTCACTCCATCACCTTCACCCTGGCCCCCTCACTCTCACTCCATAACCGTCACAATAATCCCCTCACACTCACTCCATCACCATCAATCTGACCCCCTCACACTCATTCCATCACTGTCACCCTGACCCCCGCACGCACACTCCATTAACGTCACCCTGACCCCCTCACACTCAATCCATCTCCGTCACCTTGACAACCTCACACTAACTCTGTTACCGTCACCCTGACCCCCTCACACTCACTCCTTCACCATCACACTGAACTCCTCACAATGTCTCCATCACTGTCACTCTGACCCCCTCACTCTCACTCCATCACCGTCACGCTGACACTCACACTCACTCCATCACCGTCACCATTGCCCCCTCACACTCACTCCATAACCGTCACACATATCCCCTCACAGTCACTCTATCACCGTCGCAGTGACCCTCGCACACTCACTCCATCACAGTCACCCTGACACCGCATGCACACTCCATCAACATCCCCCTGACTCCCTCACACTCAATCCATCTCCGTCACACTGACCATCACACACTAACTCAGTCACCGTCACACTGAACCTCTCACACTCACTCTGTCACTGTCACACAAACCCCCCATATTAACTCCATCACCGTCACTCTGAACCACTCGCACTAACTCCAGCACCGTCACCCTGACCCCCTCACACTCACTTCATGCCCGTCACACTGACACCCCTCAGACTCACTATATCACGGTCACACTGACCCCCTCACACTCACTTCATCACCGCCACACTCATCCCATCCCACTCACTCCATACGCATCACCCTGACCCCCTCACACTCACCCCATCAGCGTCAGCCTGACTCCCTCACACTCACTCCATTACCATCACCCTGGCTCCCCACACTCACTCCATCTCTGTCACAGTGACCCCCTCACACTCATTCCATCACCGTCACACTGACCCACTCACACTCACTTCATCACCGTCACTCTGACCACCTCACACTCACGCCATCACCATCACACTGAACCCCTCACATTCACATCATCACCGTCACACAAACCCCGTCACACTCACTTCATCACCGTCACCCTGACCCCCTCACACTCACTCCATCACCGTCAACCTGACCCCCGCACGCACACTCCAGCAATGTCCCCCTGACCATCTCACACTTACTCCATCTCCGTCACACTGACCCTCTCACACTTACTCAGTCACTGTCACAATGACCCCCTCGCACTCTCTCCATCACCGTCAATCTGACCCCCTCACACTCACTCCATCACCATCACACTGACCCACTCACACTCACTTCATCACAGTCACACTGACCCCCTCACACTCACTCCATCACCGTCACTCTGAACCACTCACACTAACTCCATCACCGTCACCCTGTCCCCCTCACACTCACTTCATGACCGTCACACTGACACCCCTCAGACTCACTATATCACGGTCACACTGACCCCCTCATACTCATAACATGAGCGTCACCTTGAACCCCTCACACTTACTCCTTCACCGTCACACTGACACACCTCACACTCGCTCTATCACTTATACGCTGACACCCTTACACTCACGTCATCACCGTCACACTCATCCCATCCCACTCACTCCATACGCGTCACCCTGACATCTCACACTCACCCCATCACCATCACCCTGACCCCCTCACACTCACTTCATCAACGTCACCCTGACCCCCTCACACTTACTCCTTCACCGTCATACTGATCCCCTCACACTCACTCCATCACCGTCACCCTGAACCCCTCACACTAACTCCGTCACCGGCACCCTGATCCCCTCACACTTACGCCTTCACCGGCACACTGACCCCCTCACACTCACTCCATCACTGTCACTCTGACCCCATCACCCTCACTCCATCACCATCACCCTGTCCCACTCACATTCACTCCATCACTTTCGCCCTGACCCCCTCACACTCACTTCATCACCGTCACACTCATTCCATCCCACTCACTCCAAACGCGTCACTCTGATCCCCTCACACTCACTCCATCACGGTCACCCTGACCCCCTCACAGTCACTCCATCTCAGTCACAATGACCCTCACACTCACTCCATCACCTTCACCCTGGCCCCCTCACTCTCACTCCATAACCGTCACACTAATCCCCTCACACTCACTCCATCACCATCAATCTGACCCCCTCACACTCATTCCATCACCGTCATGCTGACACTCACACTCACTCCATCACCGTCACCCTGGCCCCCTCACACTCAATCCATCTCCGTCACCTTGACAACCTCACACTAACTCTGATACCGTCACCCTGACCCCCTCACTCTCACTCCATCACCGTCATGCTGACACTCACTCCATCACCGTCACCATTGCCCCCTCACACTCACTCCATAACCGTCACACTTATCCCCTCACAGTCACTCTATTACCGTCACAGTGACCCCCTCACACACACTCCATCACCGTCAACCTGACCCCCGCACGCACACTCCATCAATGTCCCCCTGACCATCTCACACTCAATCCATCTCCGTCACCCTGACCCTCTCACACTAACTCAGTCACCGTCAACCTGACCCCCTCACACTCACTGCAGCAACATCAGACTAACCCACTCACACTCATTTCATCACAGTCACTCTGACCGCCTCACACTCACTCCATCACCGTCACACTGATCCCCTCACACTCACATCATCACCGTCATCCTGACCCCCTCACACTCACTCCATCACCGTCACCCTTACCCCCTCACACTCACTCCAGCACCATCACCCTGGGTCCACAAACTCACTCCATTTCCGTCACACTGACACCCTCACACTCACTTCATCACAGTCACTCTGACCGCCTCACACTCACTCCATCACCGTCACACTGACACCCTCACACTCACTTCATCACCGTCACCCTGACCACCTCACACTCACTCCATCACCGTCACACTGAGCACCTCACACACACTTCATCACCGTCACCCTGACCCCCTCACACTCACTCCATCAACATCCGACTGACCCACTCACACTCACTTCATCACAGTCACTCTGACCGCCTCACACTCACTCCATCACCGTCACACTGACACCCTCACACTCACTTCATCACCATCACCCTGACCACCTCACACTCACTCCATCACCGTCACACTGAGCACCTCTCACACACTTCATCACCGTCACCCTGACCCCCTCACAATCACTCCATCACCGTCACCCTGTCCCACTCACATTCACTCCATCACTGTCACCCTGACACCCTCACACTCACTTCATCACCGTCACACTCATCCCATCCCACTCACACCATACGTGTCACCCTGGCCCCCTCACACTCACTTCATCATAGTCACTCTGACACACTCACACTCACTCCATCACTGTCTCACTTACCACCTCACACTCACTCCATCATCGGCACCCTGACCCCCTCACACTCACTCCGTCACCGTCACCCTGACCCACTCACACTCGCTCCATCACGGTCAGCCTGTCACCCTCTCACTAACTCGGTCACCATCCCCCTGACACCCTCACACTCACTCCTTCACGGTCACGCTCACCCACCTCACACTCGCTCCATCACCGTGTCAGTGATCCCCTCACACTCACTCCACCACCAATACACTGCCCCACCACACTCACTCCATCACCGTCACACTTACCCGCTCATACTCACACCATCAACATCACCCTGCCCCCCTCACCCTCACTCCATATTCGTCACAATTATGCCCTCACACTCACTCCATTATACTGTCACCCTGACCCCCTCGCAATTATTCCATTAACGTCACTCTGGCCCCCTCACTCTCACTCCATAATCATCACACTTATCCCCTCACACTCACTCCATCACAGTCACACTGAGCCCCTCACACTCACTCGCTCACCATCACACTGACCTCCTCACACTCACTCCCTCACTGTTACCCTAACACCCTCACACTCACTTCGTCACTGTCACCCTGACCCCCTCACAGTCACTCCGTCACCGTCTCCCTGTCACCTCTCATTCTCAGTATATCTCAGTCACACTGATGCCCTCACACTCATACCATCACCCTTATTCCTGCAACGTCACACTGATCCATCTCACAATCACTCCATCACCGTCTACCTGACCCCCTCACACTCACTCCATCACCGTCACCCTGACCGCATCACCCTCACTCCATCACCGTCACTATGTCCCATTCACATTCACTCCATCACTATCACCCTTTCACCCTCACACTCACTTCATTACCATCACACTCATCCCCTCACGCTCATTCCATCACCGTCACCCTGACCTCCTCGCACTCACTCCATAACTGTCACACTTATCCCCTCACGCTCATTCCAACAGCGTCACCCTGACCTCCTCACACTCACTTCATCACCGTCACCCTGACCCCCTCACACTGACTCCTTCACCGTCAAACTGACCCCCTCACACTCACTCCATCACCGTCACCCTGTCCCACTCACATTCACTCCATCACTGTTACCCTGACCCCCTCACACTCACTCCATCACCATTACCCTGACCCCCTCGCACTCACTCCTTCACCGTCACCCGGACCCCCGCACACACACTACATCAATGTCCCCTGACCCCCTCACACTCAATCCATCTACGTCAC
This sequence comes from Hemiscyllium ocellatum, assembly GCF_020745735.1. Classification (NCBI taxonomy): domain Eukaryota; kingdom Metazoa; phylum Chordata; class Chondrichthyes; order Orectolobiformes; family Hemiscylliidae; genus Hemiscyllium; species Hemiscyllium ocellatum. The sequence continues at coordinate 51,536,567 of NC_083428.1, forward strand.
CCTGACCCTCTCACACTAACTCGGTCACCATCACACTGACCCCCTCACACTCACTCCATCACCGTCACACTGATCGCTCACACTTACTCCTTCACTGTCAAAATGACCCCCTCACACTCACTTCTTCACCGTCACCCTGACCCCCTCGCACTCACTCCATCGCCGTCACCCGGGCCCACTCACATTCACTCCATCACTGTCACCCTGACCCCCTCACACTCACTCCATCACCGTCACCCTGGATCGCCACAATCTCTCCATCTCCGTCACACTGACCCCCTCACACTCACTCCATCACCGTCTCCCTGAACCCCTCACACTAACTCCGTCACCGGCACCCTGACCCCCTCACACTCACTTCATGACCGTCACACTGACACCCCTCAGACTCACTATATCTCGGTCACACTGACCCCCACACACTCACACCATCACCCTCACCTTTAACCCCTCACACTTAGTCTTTCACTGTCACACTGACCCACCTCACACTCGCTCCATCCCTGTGAACCTGACACCCTTACACTCACTTCATCACCGTCACACTCATCCCATCACACTCACTCCATCATCTTCACACTGACCCCCTCAGAATCACTCCATCACCGTCACACTGACCCCCTCACACTCACTCCATCACCGTCACCGTGGATCCCCACACTCACTCCATCAACGTCCCACTGACCCCCTCACACTCAATCCATCTCCGTCACCCTGACCCTCTCACACTAACACGGTCACTGTCTCAATGACCCCCTCACACTCACTCCATCACTGTCACACTGAGCCCCTCTTACTCCATCATCAACCTGACCCCTTCATACTCACGGCATCACTATCACACTGACCCCCTCACACTCACTCCATCACCGTCACCCGGACCCCATCACACTTACGCCTTTACTGTCACACTGACCCCCTCACACTCACTCCATCACTGTCACTCTGACCCCATCACCCTCACACCATCACCATCACCCTGTCCCACTCACAATCACTCCATCACTGTCACTCTGACCCCCTCACACTCACACCATCACGGTCACCCTGACTCCCTCACAGTCACTCCATCTCCGTCACAATGACCCTCACATTCACTCCATCACCTTCATCCTGGCCCCCTCACTCTCACTCCATAACCGTCACACTAATCCCCTCACACTCACTCCATCACCATCAATCTGACCCCCTCACACTCATTCCATCACTGTCACCCTGACCCCCGCACGCACACTCCATTAACGTCACCCTGACCCCCTCACACTCAATCCATCACCGTCACCTTGACAACCTCACACTAACTCTGTTACCGTCACCCTGACCCCCTCCACTCACTCCTTCACCATCACACTGAACTCCTCACAATGTCTCCATCACCGTCACTCTGACCCCCTCACTCTCACTCCATCACCGTAACGCTGACACTCACACTCACTCCATCACCGTCACCATTGCCCCCTCACACTCACTCCATAACTGTCACACTTATCCCCTCACAGTCAGTCTATCACCGTCACAGTGACCCCCTCACACTCACTCAATCACAGTCACCCTGACCCCGCACGCACACTCCATGAACATCCCCCTGACTCCCTCACACTATATCCATCCCCGTCACACTGACCATCACACACTAACTCAGTCACCGCCACCCTGACCCCCTCACACTCACTTCATGACCTTCACACTGACAGCCCTCAGACTCACTATATCACGGTCAAACTGACCCCCTCACACTCATAACATGAGCGTCACCTTGAAACCCTTACACTTACTCCTTCAGCGTCACACTGACCCACCTCACACTCGCCCTATCACTGTCACCCTGACACCCTTACACTCACTTCATCAACGCCACACTCATCCCATCCCACTCACTCCATACGCATCACCCTGACCCCCTCACACTCACCCCATCAGCGTCAGCCTGACTCCCTCACACTCACTCCATCAACATCACCCTGACTCCCCACACTCACTCCATCTCTGTCACAGTGACCCCCTCACACTCACTCCATCACCGTCACCCTGGCCCCCTCACACTCACTTCATCACCGTCACTCTGACCCCCCACACTCACTCCATCACCATCACACTGAACCCCTCACACTCACATCATCACAGTCACCCTGACCCCCTCACACGCACTCCATTACTATCACACTGACCCACTAACACTCACTTCATCACAGTCACTCTGACCCCCTCAGACACACTCCATCACCGTCAAACTGACCTCCGCACGCACACTCCATCAATGCCCCCCTGACCATCTCACACTCAATCCATCTCCGTCACCCTGACCCTCTCACACTAACTCAGTCACAGTCACCCTGACCCCCTCACACTCACTGCATCAACCTCAGACTGTCCCACTCACACTCATTTCATCACAGTCACTCTGACCCCCTCACACACACTCCATCACCGTCTCCCTGAACCCTTCACACTAACTCCGTCACCGGCACCCTGACCCCCTCACACTCACTTCATGACCGTCACACTGACACCCCTCAGACTCACTATATCTCGGTCACACTGACCCCCACACACTCACACCATCACCCTCACCTTTAACCCCTCACACTTAGTCTTTCACTGTCACACTCGCTCCATCCCTGTGAACCTGACACCCTTACACTCACTTCATCACCGTCACACTCATCCCATCACACTCACTCCAGCATCTTCACACTGACCCCCTCAGAATCACTCCATCACCGTCACACTGACCCCCTCACACTCACTCCATCACCGTCACCGTGGATCCCCACACTCACTCCATCAACGTCCCACTGACCCCCTCACACTCAATCCATCTCCGTCACCCTGACCCTCTCACACTAACACGGTCACTGTCTCAATGAACCCCTCACACTCACTCCATCACTGTCACACTGACCCCCTCTTACTCCATCATCAACCTGACCCCTTCATACTCACGGCATCACCATCACACTGACCCCCTCACACTCACTCCATCACCGTCACCCGGACCCCATCACACTTACGCCTTTACTGTCACACTGACCCCCTCACACTCACTCCATCACTGTCACTCTGACCCCATCACCCTCACACCATCACCATCACCCTGTCCCACTCACAATCACTCCATCACTGTCACTCTGACCCCCTCACACTCACTACATCACCGTCACACTCATTCCATCCCACTCACTCCAAACGCGTCACTCTGATCCCCTCACCCTCACACCATCACGGTCACCCTGACTCCCTCACAGACACTCCATCTCCGTCACAATGACCCTCACATTCACTCCATCACCTTCATCCTGGCCCCCTCACTCTCACTCCATAACCGTCACACTACTCCCCTCACACTCACTCCATCACCATCAATCTGACCCCCTCACACTCATTCCATCACTGTCACCCTGACCCCCGCACGCACACTCCATTAACGTCACCCTGACCCCCTCACACTCAATCCATCACCGTCACCTTGACAACCTCACACTAACTCTGTTACCGTCACCCTGACCCCCTCCACTCACTCCTTCACCATCACACTGAACTCCTCACAATGTCTCCATCACTGTCACTCTGACCCCCTCACTCTCACTCCATCACCGTAACGCTGACACTCACACTCACTCCATCACCGTCACCATTGCCCCCTCACACTCACTCCATAACTGTCACACTTATCCCCTCACAGTCAGTCTATCACCGTCACAGTGACCCCCTCACACTCACTCAATCACAGTCACCCTGACCCCGCACGCACACTCCATGAACATCCCCCTGACTCCCTCACACTATATCCATCCCCGTCACACTGACCATCACACACTAACTCAGTCACCGCCACCCTGACCCCCTCACACTCACTTCATGACCTTCACACTGACAGCCCTCAGACTCACTATATCACGGTCAAACTGACCCCCTCACACTCATAACATGAGCGTCACCTTGAAACCCTTACACTTACTCCTTCAGCGTCACACTGACCCACCTCACGCTCGCCCTATCACTGTCACCCTGACACCCTTACACTCACTTCATCAACGCCACACTCATCCCATCCCACTCACTCCATACGCAGCACCCTGACCCCCTCACACTCATCCCATCAGCGTCAGCCTGACTCCCTCACACTCACTCCATCAACATAAACCTGACTCCCCACACTCACTCCATCTCTGTCACAGTGAACCCCTCACACTCACTCCATCACCGTCACCCTGGCCCCCTCACACTCACTTCATCACCGTCACTCTGACCCCCCACACTCACTCCATCACCATAACACTGAACCCCTCACACTCACATCATCACAGTCACCCAGGCACAAACACACTCACTCCATCACAGTCACCCTGACCCCCTCACACGCACTCCATTACTATCACACTGACCCACTAACACTCACTTCATCACAGTCACTCTGGCCCCCTCACACACACTCCATCACCGTCAAACTGACCCCCGCACGCACACTCCATCAATGCCCCCCGGACCATCTCACACTCAATCCATCTCCATCACCCTGACCCTCTCACACTAACTCAGTCACAGTCACCCTGACCCCCTCACACTCACTGCATCAGCCTCAGACTGTCCCACTCACACTCATTTCATCACAGTCACTCTGACCCCCTCACACACACTCCATCACCGTCAAACTGACCCCCGCACGCAAACTCCATCAATGCCCCCCTGACCATCTCACACTCAATCCATCTCCGTCACCCTGACCCTCTCACACTAACTCAGTCACAGTCACCCTGACCAACTCACACTCACTGCATCAACCTCAGACTGACCCACTCACACTCATTTCATCACAGTCACTCTGACCGCCTCACACGCACTCCATCACCGTCACACTGACACCCTCACACTCACATCATCACCATCACCCTGACCCCCTCACATTCATAACATCAACGTCACCCTGACCCCCTCACACTCACTCCATCAACATCAGATTGACCCACTTGCATTCACTTCATCACAGTCACTCTGACCGCCTCACACTCACTCCATCACCGTCACCCTGACCCCCTCGCACTCACTTCATCACCGTCACCCTGACCCCCTCACACTCACTCCATCACAGTCTTCCTGACCCCCTCACACTCACTCCATAACCATCACCCTGGCTCCACACACTCACTCCATCTCCGTCACACTGACCCCCTCACACTCACTTCATCATCGTCACCCTGACCCCCTCACACTCACTCCATCCCCCTCATCCTGACCCCCTCACACTCACTCCATCACCGTCACCCTGACCCCCTCACACTCACTCCATCTACATCAGACTGACCCACTCACACTCACTTCATCAGACTCACTCTGACTGACTCACACTCACTCCATCACCTTCACAATGAACCGCTCACACTCACTCCATCAACATCAGACTGAACCACTCACAATCACTTCATCACAGTCACTCTGACCGCCTCACACTCACACCCTCACCGTCACCCTGGCCCCTCACACTCACTCCATCACCGTCGTCCTGACCCCCTCACACTCACTCCATCACCATCACACTGAACCCCTCACAGTCACATCATCAGCGTCACCCAGGCACAAACACACTCACTCCATCACAGTCAGCCTGACCTCCTCACACTAACTCCATTACGATCACACTGACCCACTCACACTCACTTCATCACAGTCACTCTGACCGCCTCACACTCACTCCATCAACGTCACACAGACCACGTCACACTCACTTCATCACCATCACCCTGACCCTCTCACACTCACTACATCACCGTCAACCTGACCCCCGCACGCACACTCCAGCAATGTCCCCCTAACCATCTCACACTTATTCCATCTCTGTCACCCTGACCCTCTCACACTAACTCAGTCACTGTCACAATGACCCCCTCACACTCTCTCCATCACCAACACACTGACCCACTCATAATCACTCCATCACCGTCAAACTGACCCCCGCACGCACTCTCCATCAATGCCTCCCTGACCATCTCACACTCAATCCATCTCCGTCACCCTGACCCTCTCACACTCACAGCATCAACCTCAGACTGACCCACTCACACTCATTTCTTCACAGTCACTCTGACCGCCTCACACTCACTCCATCATCGTCACACTGACCCCCTCACACTCACATCATCACCGTCACCCTGACCCCCTCACACTCACTCCATCACCGTCACCCTGACCCCCTCACACTCACTCCATCAACATCAGACTGACCCACTAACATTAACTTCATCACAGTCACTCTGACCGCCTCACACACACTCCATCACCATCACCTTGGCTCCACACACTCACTCCATCTCCGTCACACTGACCCGCTCACACTCACTTCATCATCGTCACCCTGACCCCCTCACACTTACTCCATCTTCCTCATCCTGACCCACTCACACTCACTCCATCACCGTCACCCTGACCCCCTCACACTCACTCCATCTACATCAGACTGACCCACTCACACTCACTTCATCAGACTCACTCTGACCCACTCACACTCACTCCATCACCGTCACAATGACCCCCTCACACTCACTACATCAACATCAGACTGAACCACTCACAATCACTTCATCACAGTCACTCTGACCGCCTCACACTCACTCCATCACCGTCACACTGACCCCCTCACACTCACTTCATCACCGACACACTGACCCCCTCACACTCACTCCATCCCCCTCATCTTGACCCCCTCACACTCACATCATCACCGTCACCCTGACCCCCTCACACTCACTCCATCACCGTCACCCTGACCCTCTCACACTCATTCCATTACTATCATACTGACCCACTCACACTCACTTCATCACAGTCACTCTGACCGCCTCACACTCACTCCATCACCGTCACACAGACTCCGTCACACTCACTTCATCACCGTCACACTAACTCTCTCACACTCACTCCATCACCGACAACCTGACCCACGAACCCACACTCCAGCAATGTCCCCCTGACCATCTCACACTTACTCCATCTCCGTCACCCTGACCCACTCACACGAACTCAGTCACTGTCACAATGACCACCTCACACTCTCTCCATCACCGTCTCTCAGATCCCCTCACACTCACACCATCACCATCACACTGACCCACTCGCACTCACTTCATCACAGTCACTCTGACCCCCTCACACACTCCATCACCGTCAAACTGACCCCCGCACGCACACTCCATCAATGCCCCCCTGAACATCTCACACTCAATCCATCTCCGCCACCCTGACACTCTCACACTAACTCAGTCACCGTCACCCTTACCCCCTCACACTCACTGCATCAACCTCAGACTGACCCACTCACACTCATTTCATCACAGTCACTCTGACCGCCTCACACTCACTCCATCACCGTCACACTGACCCCCTCACACTCACATCATCCCCCTCATCCTGACCCCCTCACACTCACTCCATCCACCACATCCTGACCCCCTCACACTCACTCCATCACCGTCACCCTGACCCCCTCACACTCACTCCATCAACATCAGACTGAACCATTCACAATCACTTCATCACAGTCACTCTGACCGCCTCACACTCACTCCATCACCGTCACACTGACCCACTCACACACACTTCATCACCGTCACCCTACCCCCTCACACTCACTCCATCACCGTCATCCTGACCCCCTCACCCTCACTTCATCACCGTCACCCTGACCCCCTCACACTCACTCCATCACCATCATCCTGACCACCTCATACTCACTGCATCACCGTCATCCTGACCCCATCACACTCACTCCATCACCATCACTCTGGCTACACACACTCACTCCATCACCGTCACACTGATCCCCTCACAAAAACTTCATCATCGTCACCCTGACCCCCTCACACTCACTTCATCACCGTCACCCTGACCCCCTCACACTCACTCCATCACCATCACCCTGACTCCACACACTCACTCCATCTCCGTCACACTGACCCCTCACACTCACTCCATCACCGTCACCCAGGCCCCCTCACACTCACTTCACCACCGTCACTCTGACCCCCTCACACTCACTCCATCACCATCACACTGACCCACTCACACTCACTTCATCACAGTCACTCTGACCCCCTCACACACACTCCATCACCGTCAAACTGACCTCCGCACGCACACTCCATCTACATCAGACTGACCCACTCACACTCACTTCATCACAGTCACTCTGACCGCCTCACACTCACTCCATCCCCCTCATCCTGACCCCCACACACTCACTCCATCCCCCACATCCTGACCCCCTCACACTCAGTCCATCACCGTCACCCTGACCCCCTCACACTCACTCCATCTACATCAGACTGACCCACTCACACTCACTTCATCAGACTCACTCTGACCGCCTCACACTCACTCCATCACCGTCACAATGACCCCCTCACACTCACTCCATCAACATCAGACTGAACCACTCACAATCACTTCATCACAGTCACTCTGACCGCCTCACACTCACTCCATCACCGTCACACTGACCCCCTCACACTCAATTCATCACGGTCACCCTGACCCCCTCACACTCACTCCATCACCGTCATCCTGACCCCCTCACACTCACTCCATCACAATCACCCTGGCCCCACACACTCACATCATCTCAGTTACACTGACCCCCTCAGCCTCACTTCATCACCGTCACCCTGACCCCCTCACACTCACTCCATCACCATCATCCTGACCCCCTCACACTCACTGCATCACCGTCATCCTGATCCCATCACACTCACTCCAACACCATCACTCTGGCTACACACACTCACTCCATCACCGTCACACTGACCCCCTCACACACACTTCATCATCGTCACCCTGACCCCCTCACACTCACTTCATCACCGTCACACTGACCCCCTCACACTCACTCCATCACCGTCTTCCTGACCCCCTCACACTCACTCCATCACCATCACCCTGACTCCACACACTCACTCCATATCCGTCCCACTGACCCCCTCACACTCACTCCATCACCGTCACCCAGGCCCCCTCACACTCACTTCATCACCGTCACTCTGACCCCCTCACACCCACTCCATCACCATCACACTGAACCTCTCACACTCACATCATCACCGTCACCCAGGCGCAAACACACTCACTCCATCACAGTCACCCTGACCCCCTCACACTCACTCCATTACTATCACACTGACCCAAACACGCTCACTTCATCACAGTCACTCTGACCGCCTCACACTCACTCCATCACCGTCACACAGACCCACTCACACTCACTTCATCACCGTCACCCTGACCCTCTCACACTCACTCCATCACCGACAACCTGACCCACACACGTACAGTCCAGCAATGTCCCCCTGACCATCTCACACTTACTCCATCTCCGTCACCCTGACCCTCTCACACGAACTCAGTCACTGTCACAATGACCCCCTCACACTCTCTCCATCACCGTCACTCAGACCCCCTCACACTCACTCCATCACCATCACCCTGACTCCACACACTCACTCCATCTCCGTCACACTGACCCCTCACACTCACTCCATCACCGTCACCAAGGCCCCCTCACACTCACTTCACCACCGTCACTCTGACCCCCTCACACTCACTCCATCACCATCACACTGACCCACTCACACTCACTTCATCACAGTCACTCTGACCCCCTCACACACACTCCATCACCGTCAAACTGACCCCCACACACTCACTCCATCCCCACATCCTGACCCCCTCACACTCAGTCCATCACCGTCACCCTGACCCCCTCACACTCAATTCATCACGGTCACCCTGACCCCCTCACACTCACTCCATCACCGTCATCCTGACCCCCTCACACTCACTCCATCACAATCACCCTGGCTCCACACACTCACATCATCTCAGTTACACTGACCCCCTCAGCCTCACTTCATCACCGTCACCCTGACCCCCTCACACTCACTCCATCACCATCATCCTGACCCCCTCACACTCACTGCATCACCGTCATCCTGACCCCATCACACTCACTCCAACACCATCACTCTGGCTACACACACTCACTCCATCACCGTCACACTGACCCCCTCACACACACTTCATCATCGTCACCCTGACCCCCTCACACTCAATTCATCACCGTCACACTGACCCCCTCACACTCACTCCATCACCGTCTTCCTGACCCCCTCACACTCACTCCATCACCATCACCCTGACTCCACACACTCACTCCATATCCGTCCCACTGACCCCCTCACACTCACTCCATCACCGACAACCTGACCCACGCACGCACACTCCAGCAATGTCCCACAGACCATCTCACACTTACTCCATCTCCGTCACCCTGACCCTCTCACACGAACTCAGTCACTGTCACAATGACCCCCTCACACTCTCTCCATCACCGTCACTCAGACCCCCTCACACTCACTCCATCACCATCACACTGACCCACTCACACTCACTTCATCAGAGTCACTCTGACGGCCTCACACTCACTCCATCCCCCTCATCCTGACCCCCTCACACTCACTCCATCAACATCAGACTGAACCACTCACAATCACTTCATCACAGTCACTCTGACCACCTCACACTCACTCCATCACCGTCACACTGACGCGCTCACACTCACTTCATCACTGACACACTGACCCCCTCACACTCACTCCATCACCGTCATCTTGACCCCCTCACACTCACATCATCACCGTCACCCTGACCCCCCACACTCACTCCATCACCGTCACCCTGACCCTCTCACACTCACTCCATTACTATCACACTGACCCACTCACATTCACTTCATCACAGTCACTCTGACCGCCTCACACTCACTCCATCACCGTCACACAGACCCCGTCACACTCACTTCATCACCGTCACACTAACTCTCTCACACTCACTCCATCACCGTCAACCTGACCCGCGCACGCACAGTCCAGCAATGTCCCCCTGACCATCTCACACTTACTCCATATCCGTCACCCTGACCCTCTCACACGAACTCAGTCACTGTCACAATGACCCCCTCACACTCTCTCCATCACCGTCACCCTGACCCCCTCACACTCACTCCATCTACATCTGACTGACCCACTCACACTCACTTCATCAGAATCACTCTGACCGCCTCACACTAACTCCATCACCGTCACAATGACCCCCTCACACTCACTCCATCAACATCAGACTGAACCACTCACAATCACTTCATCACAGTCACTCTGACCGCCTCACACTCACTCCATCACCGTCACACTGATCCCCGCACACTCACTTCATCACCGTCACCCTGACCCCCTCACACTCACTCCCTCACCGTCATCCTGACCCCCTCACACTCACATCATCACCGTCACCCTGACCCCATCACACCCACTCCATCACCATCACACTGAACCCCTCACACTCACATCATCACCGTCACCCAGGCGCAAACACACTCACTCCATCACAGTCACCCTGACCCTCTCACACTCACTCCATTACTATCACACTGACCCACTCACGCTCACTTCATCACAGTCACTCTGACCGCCTCACACTCACTCCATCACCGTCACACAGACCCCGTCACACTCCCTTCATCACCGTCACCCTGACCCTCTCACACTCACTCCATCACCGTCAACCTGACCCCCGCACGCACACTCCAGCAATGTCCCCCTGACCATCTCACACTTACTCCATCTCCGTCACCCTGACCCTCTCACTCAAACTCAGTCACTGTCACAATGACCCCCTCACACTCTCTCCATCACCGTCACTCAGACCCCCTCACACTCACTCCATCACCATCACACTGACCCACTCACACTCACTTCATCAGAGTCACTCTGACGGCCTCACACTCACTCCATCACCGTCACAATGACCCCCTCACACTCACTCCATCAACATCAGACTGACCCACTCACAATCACTTCATCACAGTCACTCTGACCACATCACACTCACTCCATCACCGTCACACTGACGCCCTCACACTCACTTCATCACCGACACACTGACCCCCTCACACTCACTCCATCACCGTCATCTTGACCCCCTCACACTCACATCATCACCGTCACCCTGACCCCCCACACTCACACCATCACCGTCACCCTGACCCTCTCACACTCACTCCATTACTATCACACTGACCCACTCACATTCACTTCATCACAGTCACTCTGACCGCCTCACACTCACTCCATCACCGTCACACAGACCCCGTCACACTCACTTCATCACCGTCACACTAACTCTCTCACACTCACTCCATCACCGTCAACCTGACCCGCGCACGCACACTCCAGCAATGTCCCCCTGACCATCTCACACTTACTCCATCTCCGTCACCCTGACCCTCTCACACGAACTCAGTCATTGTCACAATGACCCCCTCACACTCACTGCATCAACCTCAGACTGACACACTCACACTCATTTCATCACAGTCACTCTGACCGCCTCACACTCACTCCATCACCGTCACACTGACCCCCTCACACTCACATCATCACCGACACCCTGACCCCCTCACACTCACTCCATCACCGTCACCCTGACCCCCCCACACTCACTCCATCAACATTAGACTGACCCACTAACATTCACTTCATCACAGTCATTCTGACCGCCTCACACTCACTCCATCACCGTCACACTGACCCCCTCACAATCACTTCATCACCGTCACCTTGACCCCCTCACACTCACTCCATCACCGTCTTCCTGACCCCCTCACACTCACTCCATCACCATCACCCTGGCTCCACACACTCACTCCATCTCCGTCACACTGACCCCCTCACACTCACTTCATCATCGTCACCCTGACCCCCACACACTCACTCCATCCCCCTCATCCTGACCCCCTCACACTCACTCCATCACCGTCACCCTGACCCCCTCACACTCACTCCATCTACATCAGACTGACCCACTCACACTCACTTCATCAGACTCACTCTGACCGCCTCACACTAACTCCATCACCGTCACAAAGACCCCCTCACACTCACTCCATCAACATCAGACTGAACCACTCACAATCACTTCATCACAGTTTCTATGACCGCCTCACACTCACTCCATCACCGTCACACTGACCCACTCACACTCACTTCATCATCGTCACCCTGACCCCCTCACACTCACTCCATCCCCCTCATCCTGACCACCTCACACTCACTCCATCACCGTCACCCTGACCCCCTCACACTCACTCCATCTACATCTGACTGACCCACTCACACTCACTTCATCAGACTCATTCTGACCGCCTCACACTAACTCCATCACCGTCACAATGACCCCCTCACACTCACTCCATCAACATCAGACTGAACCACTCACAATCACTTCATCACAGTCACTCTGACCGCCTCACACTCACTCCATCACCGTCACACTGATCCCCGCACACTCACTTCATCACCGTCACCCTGACCCCCTCACACTCACTCCCTCACCGTCATCCTGACCCCCTCACACTCACATCATCACCGTCACCCTGACCCCCTCACACCCACTCCATCACCATCACACTGAACCCCTCACACTCACATCATCACCGTCACCCAGGCGCAAACACACTCACTCCATCACAGTCACCCTGACCCCCTCACACTCACTCCATTACTATCACACTGACCCACTCACGCTCAATTCATCACAGTCACTCTGACCGCCTCACACTCACTCCATCACCGTCACACAGACCCCGTCACACTCACTTCATCACCGTCACCCTGACCCTCTCACACTCACTCCATCACCGTCAACCTGACCCCCGCACGCACACTCCAGCAATGTCCCCCTGACCATCTCACAGTTACTCCATCTCCGTCACCCTGACCCTCTCACACTAACTCAGTCACTGTCACAATGACCCCCTCACACTCACTCCATCACCATCACACTGACCCACTCACACTCACTTCATCAGAGTCACTCTGACGGCCTCACACTCACTCCATCACCGTCACAATGACCCCCTCACACTCACTCCATCAACATCAGACTGAACCACTCACAATCACTCCATCACCGTCACTCAGACCCCCTCACACTCACTCCATCAACATCAGACTGAACCACTCACAATCACTTCATCACAGTCACTCTGACCGCCTCACACTCACTCCATCACCGTCACACTAACGCCCTCACACTCACTTCATCACCGACACACTGATCCCCTCACACTCACTCCATCACCGTCATCTTGACCCCCTCACACTCACATCATCAGCGTCACCCTGACCCCCTCACACTCACTCCATTACCGTCACCCTGACCCTCTCACACTCACTCCATTACTATCACACTGACCCATTCACACTCACTCCATCACAGTCACTCTGACCGCCTCACACTCACTCCATCACCGTCACACAGACCCCGTCACACTCACTTCATCACCGTCACACTAACTCTCTCACACTCACTCCATCACCGTCAACCTGACCCGCGCACGCACACTCCAGCAATGTCCCCCTGACCATCTCACACTTACTCCATCTCCGTCACCCTGACCCTCTCACACGAACTCAGTCACTGTCACAATGAACCCCTCACACTCTCTCCATCACCGTCACTCAGACCCCCTCACACTCACTCCATCACCATCACACTGACCCACTAACACTCACTTCATCACAGTCACTCTGACCCCTTCACACACACTCCATCACCGTCAAACTGACCCCCGCACGCAAACTCCATCAATGCCCGCCTGACCATCTCACACTCAATCCATCTCCGTCACCCTGACCCTCTCACACTAACTCAGTCACCGTCACCCTGACCCCCTCACACTCACTGCATCAACCTCAGACTGACCCACTCACACTCACTTCATCACAGTCACTCTGACCGCCTCACACTCACTCCATCACCGTCACACAGACCCCGTCACACTCACTTCATCACCGTCACACTAACTCTCTCACACTCACTCCATCACCGTCATCCTGACCCGCGCACGCGCACTCCAGCAATGTCCCCCTGACCATCTCACACTTACTCAATCTCCGTCACCCTGACCCTCTCACACGAACTCAGTCACTGTCACAATGACCCCCTCACACTCACTCCATCACCGTCACACTGACCCCCTCACACTCACATCATCACCGACACCCTGACCCCCTCACACTCACTCCATCACCGTCACCCTGACCCCCCCACACTCACTCCATCAACATCAGACTGACCCACTAACATTCACTTCATCACAGTCACTCTGACCGCCTCACACTCACTCCATCACCGTCACACTGACCCCCCACACTCACTTCATCACCGTCACCCTGACCCCCTCACACCCACTCCATCACAGTCTTCCTGACCCCCTCACACTCACTCCATCACCATCACCCTGGCTCCACACACTCACTCCATCTCCGTCACACTGACCCACTCACACTCACTTCATCATCGTCACCCTGACCCCCTCACGCTCATTCCATCACCGTCACCCAGGCCCCCCACACTCTCTTCATCACCGTCACTCTGACCCCCTCACACTCACTCCATCACCATCACACTGAACCCCTCACACTCACATCATCACGGTCACCCAGGCGCAAACACACTCACTCCATCACAGACACCCTGAACCCCTCACACTCACTCCATTACTATTACACTGACCCACGCACGCTCACTTCATCACAGTCACTCTGACCGCCTCACACTCACTCCATCACCGTCACACAGACCCCGTCACACTCACTTCATCACCGTCACCCTGACCCCCTCACACTCACTCCATCACCGTCAACCTGACCCCCGCACGTACACTCCAGCAATGTCCCCCTGACCATCTCACACTTACTCCATCTCCGTCACCCTGACCCCCTCACACTAACTCAGTCACTGTCACAAGGAACCCCTCACACTCTCTCCATCACCGTCACTCAGACCCCCTCACACTCACTCCATCACCATCACCCTGACCCCCTCACACTCACTCCCTCACCGTCATCCTGACCCCCGCACACTCACATCATCACCGTCACCCAGGCGCAAACACACTCACTCCATCACAGTCACCCTGACCCCCTCACACTCACTCCATTACTATCACACTGACCCACTCACGCTCACTTCATCACAGTCACTCTGACCGCCTCACACTCACTCCATCACCGTCACACAGACCCCGTCACACTCACTTCATCACCGTCACCCTGACCCTCTCACACTCACTCCATCACCGTCAACCTGACCCCCGCACGCACACTCCAGCAATGTCCCCCTGACCATCTCACAGTTACTCCATCTCCGTCACCCTGACCCTCTCACACTAACTCAGTCACTGTCACAATGACCCCCTCACACTCACTCCATCACCATCACACTGACCCACTCACACTCACTTCATCAGAGTCACTCTGACGGCCTCACACTCACTCCATCACCGTCACAATGCCCCCCTCACACTCACTCCATCAACATCAGACTGAACCACTCACAATCACTTCATCACAGTCACTCTGACCGCCTCACACTCACTCCATCACCGTCACACTGATGCCCTCACACTCACTTCATCACCGACACACTGACCCCCTCACACTCACTCCATCACCGTCACTCAGACCCCCTCACACTCACTCCATCATCATCACACTGACCCACTCACACTCACTTCATCAGAGTCACTCTGACCCCCTCACACTCACTCCATCACCGTCACAATGACCCCCTCACACTCACTCCATCAACATCAGACTGAACCACTCACAATCACTTCATCACAGTCACTCTGACCGCCTCACACTCACTCCATCACCGTCACACTAACGCCCTCACACTCACTTCATCACCGACACACTGACCCCCTCACACTCACTCCATCACCGTCATCTTGACCCCCTCACACTCACATCATCAGCGTCACCCTGACCCCCTCACACTCACTCCATCACCGTCACCCTGACCCTCTCACACTCACTCCATTACTATCACACTGACCCATTCACACTCACTCCATCACAGTCACTCTGACCGCCTCACACTCACTCCATCACCGTCACACAGACCCCGTCACACTCACTTCATCACCGTCACACTAACTCTTTCACACTCACTCCATCACCGTCAACCTGACCCGCGCACGCACACTCCAGCAATGTCCCACAGACCATCTCACACTTACTCCATCTCCGTCACCCTGACCCTCTCACACGAACTCAGTCACTGTCACAATGACCCCCTCACACTCTCTCCATCACCGTCACTCAGACCCCCTCACACTCACTCCATCACCATCACACTGACCCACTAACACTCACTTCATCACAGTCACTCTGACCCCCTCACACACACTCCATCACCGTCAAACTGACCCCCGCACGCAAACTCCATCAATGCCCGCCTGACCATCTCACACTCAATCCATCTCCGTCACCCTGACCCTCTCACACTAACTCAGTCACCGTCACCCTGACCCCCTCACACTCACTGCATCAACCTCAGACTGACCCACTCACACTCACTTCATCACAGTCACTCTGACCGCCTCACACTCACTCCATCACCGTCACACAGACCCCGTCACACTCACTTCATCACCGTCACACTAACTCTCTCACACTCACTCCATCACCGTCAACCTGACCCGCGCACGCGCACTCCAGCAATGTCCCCCTGACCATCTCACACTTACTCCATCTCCGTCACCCTGACCCTCTCACACGAACTCAGTCACTGTCACAATGACCCCCTCACACTCACTCCATCACCGTCACACTGACCCCCTCACACTCACATCATCACCGACACCCTGACCCCCTCACACTCACTCCATCACCGTCACCCTGACCCCCCCACACTCACTCCATCAACATCAGACTGACCCACTAACATTCACTTCATCACAGTCACTCTGACCGCCTCACACTCACTCCATCACCGTCACACTGACCCCCCACACTCACTTCATCACCGTCACCCTGACCCCCTCACACCCACTCCATCACCATCACACTGAACCCCTCACACTCACTCCATCACCATCACCCTGGCTCCACACACTCACTCCATCTCCGTCACACTGACCCACTCACACTCACTTCATCATCATCACCCTGACCCCCTCACGCTCACTCCATCACCGTCACCCAGGCCCCCTCACACTCTCTTCATCACCGTCACTCTGACCCCCTCACACTCACTCCATCACCATCACACTGAACCCCTCACACTCACATCATCACGGTCACCCAGGCGCAAACACACTCACTCCATCACAGACACCCTGAACCCCTCACACTCACTCCATTACTATTACACTGACCCACGCACGCTCACTTCATCACAGTCACTCTGACCGCCTCACACTCACTCCATCACCGTCACACAGACCCCGTCACACTCACTTCATCACCGTCACCCTGACCCCCTCACACTCACTCCATCACCGTCAACCTGACCCCCGCACGTACACTCCAGCAATGTCCCCCTGACCATCTCACACTTACTCCATCTCCGTCACCCTGACCCTCTCACACTAACTCAGTCACTGTCACAAGGAACCCCTCACACTCTCTCCATCACCGTCACTCAGACCCCCTCACACTCACTCCATCACCATCACACTGACCCACTCACACTCACTTCATCAGAGTCACTCTGACGGCCTCACACTCACTCCATCACCGTCACAATGACCCCCTCACACTCACTCCATCAACATCAGACTGAACCACACACAATCACCCTGACCCCCTCACACCCACTCCATCACAGTCTTCCTGACACCCTCACACTCACTCCATCACCATCACACTGGCTCCACACACTCACTCCATCTCCGTCACACAGACCCACTCACACTCACTTCATCATCGTCACCCTGACCCCCTCACGCTCACTCCATCACCGTCACCCAGGCCCCCTCACACTCAATTCATCTCCGTCACCCTGACCCCCTGACACTCACTGCATCAACCTCAGACTGACCCACTCACACTCACATCATCACAGTCACTCTGACCGACTCACACTCACTCCATCACCGTCACACTGACCCCCTCACACTCACATCATCACCGTCACCCTGACCCCCTCACACTCACTCCATCTACATCAGACTGACCCACTCACACTCACTTCATCACAGTCACTCTGACCGCCTCACACTCACTCCATCCCCCTCATCCTGACCCCCCACACACTCACTCCATCCCCCACATCCTGACCCCCTCACACTCAGTCCATCACCGTCACCCTGACCCCCTCACACTCACTCCATCTACATCAGACTGACCCACTCACACTCACTTCATCAGACTCACTCTGACCGCCTCACACTCACTCCATCACCTTCACAATGACCCCCTCACACTCACTCCATCAACATAAGACTGAACCACTCACAATCACTTCATCACAGTCACTCTGACTGCCTCACACTCACTCCATCACCGTCACACTGACCCCCTCACACTCACTTCATCACGGTCACCCTGACCCCCTCACACTCACTCCATCACCGTCATCCTGACCCCCTCACACTCACTCCTTCACCATCACCCTGGCTCCACACACTCACATCATCTCTGTCACACTGACCCCCTCACCCTCACTTCATCACCGTCACCCTGACCCCCTCACACTCACTCCATCACCATGATCCTGACCCCCTCACACTCACTGCATCACCGTCATCCTGACCCCATCACACTCACTCCATCACCATCACTCTGGCTACACACACTCACTCCATCACCGTCACACTGACCCCCTCACACACACTTCATCGCCGTCACCCTGACCCCCTCACACTCACTTCATCACCGTCACACTGACCCCCTCACACTCACTCCATCACCGTCTTCCTGACCGCCTCACACTCACTCCATCACCATCACCCTGACTCCACACACTCACTCCATATCCGTCCCACTGACCCCCTCACACTCACTCCATCACCGTCACCCAGGCCCCCTCACACTCACTTCATCACCGTCACTCTGACCCCCTCACACCCACTCCATCACCATCACACTGAACCCCTCACACTCACATCATCACCGTCACCCAGGCACAAACACACTCACTCCATCACAGTCACCCTGACCCCCTCACACACACTCCATTACTATCACACTGACCCACTCACGCTCACTTCATCACAGTCACTCTGACCGCCTCACACTCACTCCATCACCGTCACACAGACCCCGTCACACTCACTTCATCACCGTCACCCTGACCCTCTCACACTCACTCCATCACCGTCAACCTGACCCCCGCACGCACACTCCAGCAATGTCCCCCTGACCATCTCACACTTACTTCATCTCCGTCACCCTGACCCTCTCACACTAACTCAGTCACTGTCACAATGACCCCCTCACACTGTCTCCATCACCGTCACTCAGACCCCCTCACACTCACTCCATCACCATCACACTGACCCACTCACACTCACTTCATCAGAGTCACTCTGACCCCCTCACACTCACTCCATCACCGTCACAATGACCCCCTCACACTCACTCCATCAACATCAGACTGAACCACTCACAATCACTTCATCACAGTCACGCTGACCGCCTCACACTCACTCCATCACCGTCACACTGACGCCCTCACACTCACTTCATCACCGACACACTGACCCCCTCACACTCACTCCATCACCGTCACCCTGACCCTCTCAAACTCACTCCATTACTATCACACTGACCCACTCACACTCACTTCATCACAGTCACTCTGACCGCCTCACAGTCACTGAATCACCGTCACACAGACCCCGTCACACTCACTTCATCACCGTCACACTAACTCTCTCACACTCACTCCATCACCGTCAACCTGACCCGCGCACGCACACTCCAGCAATGTCCCCCTGACCATCTCACACTTACTCCATCTCCATCACCCTGACCCTCTCACACGAACTCAGTCACTGTCACAATGACCCCCTCACACTCTCTCCATCACCGTCACTCAGACCCCCTCACACACACTCCATCACCATCACACTGACCCACTCACACTCACTTCATCACAGTCACTCTGACCCCCTCACACACACTCCATCACCGTCAAACTGACCCCCGCACGCAAACTCCATCAATGCCCCCCTGACCATCTCACACTCAATCCATCTCCGTCACCCTGACCCTCTCACACTAACTCAGTCACCGTCAGCCTGACCCCCTCACACTCACTGCATCAACCTCAGACTGACCCACTCACACTCATTTCATCACAGTCACTCTGACCGCCTCACACTCACTCCATCACCGTCACACTGACCCCCTCACACTCACATCATCACCGACACCCTGACCCCCTCACACTCACTCCATCACCGTCACCCTGATCCCCCCACACTCACTCCATCAACATCAGACTGACCCACTAACATTCACTTCATCACAGTCACTTTGACCGCCTCACACTCACTCCATCAACGTCACCCTGACCCCCTCACACTCACTTCATCACCGTCACCCTGACCCCCTCACACCCACTCCATCACCGTCTTCCTGACCCCCTCACACTCACTCCATCACCATCACCCTGGCTCCACACACTCACTCCATCTCCGTCACACTGACCCGCTCACACTCACTTCATCATCGTCACCCTGACCCCCTCACACTCACTCCATCCCCCTCATCCTGACCCCCTCACACTCACTCCATCACCGTCACCCTGACCCCCTCACACTCACTCCATCTACATCAGACTGACCCACTCACACTCACTTCATCAGACTCACTCTGACCGCCTCACACTAACTCCATCACCGTCACAATGACCCCCTCACACTCACTCCATCAACATCAGACTGAACCACTCACAATCACTTCATCACAGTCACTCTGACCGCCTCACACTCACTCCATCACCGTCACACTGACCCACTCACACTCACTTCATCATCGTCACCCTGACCCCCTCGCACTCACTCCATCCCCCTCATCCTGACCACCTCACACTCACTCCATCACCGTCACCCTGACCCCCTCACACTCACTCCATCTACATCTGACTGACCCACTCACACTCACTTCATCAGACTCACTCTGACCGCCTCACACTAACTCCATCAACGTCACAATGACCACCTCACACTCACTCCATCAACATCAGACTGAACCACTCACAATCACTTCATCACAGTAACTCTGACCGCCTCACACTCACTCCATCACCGTCACACTGATCCCCTCACACTCACTTCATCACCGTCACCCTGACCCCCTCTCACTCACTCCCTCACCGTCATCCTGACCCCCTCACACTCACATCATCACCGTCACTCTGACCCCCTCACACCCACTCCATCACCATCACACTGAACCCCTCACACTCACATCATCACCGTCACCCAGGCGCAAACACACTCACTCCATCACAGTCACCCTGACCCCCTCACACTCACTCCATTACTATCACACTGACCCACTCACGCTCACTTCATCACAGTCACTCTGACCGCCTCACACTCTCTCCATCACCGTCACACAGACCCCGTCACACTCACTTCATCACCGTCACCCTGACCCTCTCACACTCACTCCATCACCGTCAACCTGACCCCCGCACGCACACTCCAGCAATGTCCCCCTGACCATCTCACACTTACTCCATCTCCGTCACCCTGACCCTCTCACACTAACTCAGTCACTGTCACAATGACCCCCTCACACTGTCTCCATCACCGTCACTCAGACCCCCTCACACTCACTCCATCACCATCACACTGACCCACTCACACTCACTTCATCAGAGTCACTCTGACCCCCTCACACTCACTCCATCACCGTCACAATGACCCCCTCACACTCACTCCATCAACATCAGACTGAACCACTCACAATCACTTCATCACAGTCACGCTGACCGCCTCACACTCACTCCATCACCGTCACACTGACGCCCTCACACTCACTTCATCACCGACACACTGACCCCCTCACACTCACTCCATCACCGTCACCCTGACCCTCTCAAACTCACTCCATTACTATCACACTGACCCACTCACACTCACTTCATCACAGTCACTCTGACCGCCTCACAGTCACTCCATCACCGTCACACAGACCCCGTCACACTCACTTCATCACCGTCACACTAACTCTCTCACACTCACTCCATCACCGTCAACCTGACCCGCGCACGCACACTCCAGCAATGTCCCCCTGACCATCTCACACTTACTCCATCTCCATCACCCTGACCCTCTCACACGAACTCAGTCACTGTCACAATGACCCCCTCACACTCTCTCCATCACCGTCACTCAGACCCCCTCACACTCACTCCATCACCATCACACTGACCCACTCACACTCACTTCATCACAGTCACTCTGACCCCCTCACACACACTCCATCACCGTCATACTGACCCCCGCACGCAAACTCCATCAATGCCCCCCTGACCATCTCACACTCAATCCATCTCCGTCACCCTGACCCTCTCACACTAACTCAGTCACCGTCAGCCTGACCCCCTCACACTCACTGCATCAACCTCAGACTGACCCACTCACACTCATTTCATCACAGTCACTCTGACCGCCTCACACTCACTCCATCACCGTCACACTGACCCCCTCACACTCACATCATCACCGACACCCTGACCCCCTCACACTCACTCCATCACCGTCACCCTGATCCCCCCACACTCACTCCATCAACATCAGACTGACCCACTAACATTCACTTCATCACAGTCACTCTGACCGCCTCACACTCACTCCATCAACGTCACCCTGACCCCCTCACACTCACTTCATCACCGTCACCCTGACCCCCCCACACCCACTCCATCACCGTCTTCCTGACCCCCTCACACTCACTCCATCCCCCTCATCCTGACCCCCTCACACTCACTCCATCACCGTCACCCTGACCCCCTCACACTCACTCCATCTACATCAGACTGACCCACTCACACTCACTTCATCAGACTCACTCTGACCGCCTCACACTAACTCCATCACCGTCACAATGACCCCCTCACACTCACTCCATCAACATCAGACTGAACCACTCACAATCACTTCATCACAGTCACTCTGACCGCCTCACACTCACTCCATCACCGTCACACTGACCCACTCACACTCACTTCATCATCGTCACCCTGACCCCCTCGCACTCACTCCATCCCCCTCATCCTGACCACCTCACACTCACTCCATCACCGTCACCCTGACCCCCTCACACTCACTCCATCTACATCTGACTGACCCACTCACACTCACTTCATCAGACTCACTCTGACCGCCTCACACTAACTCCATCAACGTCACAATGACCACCTCACACTCACTCCATCAACATCAGACTGAACCACTCACAATCACTTCATCACAGTAACTCTGACCGCCTCACACTCACTCCATCACCGTCACACTGATCCCCTCACACTCACTTCATCACCGTCACCCTGACCCCCTCTCACTCACTCCCTCACCGTCATCCTGACCCCCTCACACTCACATCATCACCGTCACTCTGACCCCCTCACACCCACTCCATCACCATCACACTGAACCCCTCACACTCACATCATCACCGTCACCCAGGCGCAAACACACTCACTTCATCATAGTCACCCTGACCCCCTCACACTCACTCCATTACTATCACACTGACCCACTCACGCTCACTTCATCACAGTCACTCTGACCGCCTCACACTCTCTCCATCACCGTCACACAGACCCCGTCACACTCACTTCATCACCGTCACCCTGACCCTCTCACACTCACTCCATCACCGTCAACCTGACCCCCGCACGCACACTCCAGCAATGTCCCCCTGACCATCTCACACTTACTCCATCTCCGTCACCCTGACCCTCTCACACTAACTCAGTCACTGTCACAATGACCCCCTCACACTCACTCCATCACCATCACACTGACCCACTCACACTCACTTCATCAGAGTCACTCTGACGGCCTCACACTCACTCCATCACCGTCACAATGACCCCCTCACACTCACTCCATCAACATCAGACTGAACCACTCACAATCACTTCATCACAGTCACTCTGACCGCCTCACACTCACTCCATCACCGTCACACTGACGCACTCACACTCACTTCATCACCGACACACTGACCCCCTCACACTCACTCCATCACCGTCACTCAGACCCCCTCACACACACTCCATCACCATCACACTGACCCACTCACACTCACTTCATCAGAGTCACTCTGACGGCCTCATACTCACTCCATCAACGTCACAATGACCCCCTCACACTCACTCCATCAACATCAGACTGAACCACTCACAATCACTTCATCACAGTCACTCTGACCGCTTCACACTCACTCCATCACCGTCACACTGACGCCCTCACACTCACTTCATCACCGACACACTGACCCCCTCACACTCACTCCATCACCGTCATCTTGACCCCCTCACACTCACATCATCACCGTCACCCTGACCCGCTCACACTCACTCCATTACTATCACACTGACCCACTCACACTCACTTCATCTCAGTCACTCTGACGCCTCACACTCACTCCATCACCGTCACACAGACCCCGTCACACTCACTTCATCACCGTCACACTAACTCTCTCACACTCACTCCATCACCGTCAACCTGACCCGCGCACGCACACTCCAGCAATGTCCCCCTGACCATCTCACACTTACTCCATCTCCATCACCCTGACCCTCTCACACTAACTCAGTCACTGTCACAATGACCGCCTCACACTCACTCCATCACCGTCACACTGACCCACTCACACTCACTTCATCATCGTCACCCTGACCCCCTCGCACTCACTCCATCCCCCTCATCCTGACCACCTCACACTCACTCCATCACCGTCACCCTGACCCCCTCACACTCACTCCATCTACATCTGACTGACCCACTCACAATCACTTCATCACAGTAACTCTGACCGCCTCACACTCACTCCATCACCGTCACACTAATCCCCTCACACTCACTTCATCACCGTCACCCTGACCCCCTCACACTCACTCCCTCACCGTCATCCTGACCCCCTCACACTCACATCATCACCGTCACTCTGACCCCCTCACACCCACTCCATCACCATCACACTGAACCCCTCACACTCACATCATCACCGTCACCCAGGCGCAAACACACTCACTCCATCACAGTCACGCTGACCCCCTCACACTCACTCCATTACTATCACACTGACCCACTCACGCTCACTTCATCACAGTCACTCTGACCGCCTCACACTCTCTCCATCACCGTCACACAGACCCCGTCACACACACTTCATCACCGTCACCCTGACCCTCTCACACTCACTCCATCACCGTCAACCTGACCCCCGCACGCACACTCCAGCAATGTCCCCCTGACCATCTCACACTTACTCCATCTCCGTCACCCTGACCCTCTCACACTAACTCAGTCACTGTCACAATGACCCCCTCACAATCACTCCATCACCATCACACTGACCCACTCACACTCACTTCATCAGAGTCACTCTGACGGCCTCACACTCACTCCATCACCGTCACAATGACCCCCTCACACTCACTCCATCAACATCAGACTGAACCACTCACAATCACTTCATCACAGTCACTCTGACTGCCTCACACTCACTCCATCACCGTCACACTGACGCACTCACACTCACTTCATCACCGACACACTGACCCCCTCACACTCACTCCATCACCGTCACTCAGACCCCCTCACACTCACTCCATCACCATCACACTGACCCACTCACACTCACTTCATCAGAGTCACTCTGACGGCCTCATACTCACTCCATCAACGTCACAATGACCCCCTCACACTCACTCCATCAACATCAGACTGAACCACTCACAATCACTTCATCACAGTCACTCTGACCGCTTCACACTCACTCCATCACCGTCACACTGACGCCCTCACACTCACTTCATCACCGACACACTGACCCCCTCACACTCACTCCATCACCGTCATCTTGACCCCCTCACACTCACATCATCACCGTCACCCTGACCCGCTCATACTCACTCCTTTACTATCACACTGACCCACTCACACTCACTTCATCTCAGTCACTCTGACCGCCTCACACTCACTCCATCACCGTCACACAGACCCCGTCACACTCACTTCATCACCGTCACACTAACTCTCTCACACTCACTCCATCACCGTCAACCTGACCCGCGCACGCACACTCCAGCAATGTTTCCCTGACCATCTCACACTTACTCCATCTCCATCACCCTGACCCTCTCACACTAACTCAGTCACTGTCACAATGACCCCCTCACACTCACTCCATCACCATCACACTGACCCACTCACACTCACTTCATCAGAGTCACTCTGACGGCCTCACACTCAATTCATCACCGTCACAATGACGCCCTCACACTCACTTCATCACCGACACACTGACCCCCTCACACTCACTCCATCACCGTCACTCAGACCCCTCACACTCACTCCATCACCATCACACTGACCCACTCACACTCACTTCATCAGAGTCACTCTGACGTCCTCATACTCACTCCATCATCGTCACAATGACCCCCTCACACTCACTCCATCAACATCAGACTGAACCACTCACAATCACTTCATCACAGTCACTCTGACCGCTTCACACTCACTCCATCACCGTCACACTGACGCCCTCACACTCACTTCATCACCGACACACTGACCCCCTCACACTCACTACATCACCGTCATCTTGACCCCCTCACACTCACATCATCACCGACACACTGACCCCCTCACACTCACTCCATCACCGTCACCCTGACCCTCTCACACTCACTCCATTACTATCACACTGACCCACTCACACTCACTTCATCTCAGTCACTCTGACCGTCTCACACTCACTCCATCACCGTCACACAGACCCCCGCACGCAAACTCCATCAATGCCCCCCTGACCATCTCACACTCAATCCATCTCCGTCACCCTGACCCTCTCACACTAACTCAGTCACCGTCAGCCTGACCCCCTCACACTCACTGCATCAACCTCAGACTGACCCACTCACACTCATTTCATCACAGTCACTCTGACCGCCTCACACTCACTCCATCACCGTCACACTGACCCCCTCACACTCACATCATCACCGACACCCTGAACCCCTCACACTCACTCCATCACCGTCACCCTGATCCCCCCACACTCACTCCATCAACATCAGACTGACCCACTAACATTCACTTCATCACAGTCACTCTGACCGCCTCACACTCACTCCATCACCGTCACCCTGACCCCCTCACACTCACTTCATCACCGTCACCCTGACCCCCTCACACCCACTCCATCACCGTCTTCCTGACCCCCTCACACTCACTCCATCACCATCACCCTGGCTCCACACACTCACTCCATCTCCGTCACACTGACCCCTCACACGCACTTCATCATCGTCACCCTGACCCCCTCACACTCACTCCATCCCCCTCATCCTGACCCCCTCACACTCACTCCATCACCGTCACCCTGACCCCCTCACACTCACTCCATCTACATCAGACTGACCCACTCACACTCACTTCATCAGACTCACTCTGACCGCCTCACACTAACTCCATCACCGTCACAATGACCCCCTCACACTCACTCCATCAACATCAGACTGAACCACTCACAATCACTTCATCACAGTCACTCTGACCGCCTCACACTCACTCCATCACCGTCACACTGACCCACTCACACTCACTTCATCATCGTCACCCTGACCCCCTCGCACTCACTCCATCACCGTCACTCAGACCCCCTCACACTCACTCCATCACCATCACACTGACCCACTCACACTCACTTCATCAGAGTCACTCTGACGGCCTCACACTCACTCCATCACCGTCACAATGACCCCCTCACACTCACTCCATCAACATCAGACTGAACCACTCACAATCACTTCATCACAGTCACTCTGACCGCTTCACACTCACTCCATCGCCGTCACACTGACGCCCTCACACTCACTTCATCACCGACACACTGACCCCCTCACATTCACTCCATCACCGTCATCTTGACCCTCTCACACTCACATCATCAGCATCACCCTGACCCCCTCACACTCACTCCATCACCGTCACCCTGACCCTCTCACACTCACTCCATTACTATCACACTGACCCACACACTCACTTCATCTCAGTCACTCTGACCGCCTCACACTCACTCCATCACCGTCACACAGACCCCGTCACACTCACTTCATCACCGTCACACTAACTCTCTCACACTCACTCCATCACCGTCAACCTGACCCGCGCACGCACGCTCCAGCAAAGTCCCCCTGACCATCTCACACTTACTCCATCTCCGTCACCCTGACCCTCTCACACGAACTCAGTCACTGTCACAATGACCCCCTCACACTCTCTCCATCACCGTCACTCAGACCCCCTCACACTCACTCCATCACCATCACACTGTCCCACTCACACTCACTTTATTACAGTCACTCTGACCCCCTCACACACACTCCATCACCGTCAAACTGACCCCCGCACGCAAACTCCATCTATGCCCCCCGACCATCTCACACTCAATCCATCTCCGTCACCCTGACCCTCTCACACTAACTCAGTCACCGTCACCCTGACGCCCTCACACTCACTGCATCAACCTCAGACTGACCCACTCACACTCATTTCATCACAGTCACTCTGACCGCCTCACACTCACTCCATCACCGTCACACTGACCCCCTCACACTCACATCATCACCGACACCCTGACCCCCTCACACCCACTCCATCACCGTCTTCCTGACCCCCTCACACTCACTCGATCACCATCACCCTGGCTCCACACACTCACTCCATCTCCGTCACACTGACCCCCTCACACTCACTTCATCATCGTCACCCTGACCCCCACACACTCACTCCATCCCCCTCATCCTGACCCCCTCACACTCACTCCATCACCGTTACCCTGACCCCCTCACACTCACTCCATCTATATCAGACTGACCCACTCACACTCACTTCATCAGACTCACTCTGACCGCCTCACACTAACTCCATCACCGTCACAATGACCCCCTCACACTCACTCCATCAACATCAGACTGAACCACTCACAATCACTTCATCACAGTCACTCTGAGCGCCTCACACTCACTCCATCACCGTCACACTGATCCCCTCACACTCACTTCATCACCGTCACCCTGACCCCCTCACACTCACTCCCTCACCGTCATCTTGACCCCCTCACACTCACATCATCACCGTCACCCTGACCCCCTCACACTCACTCCATCACCGTCACCCTGACCCTCTCACACTCACTCCATTACTATCACACTGACCCACTCACAATCACTTCATCACAGTCACTCTGACCCCCTCACACACACTCCATCTCCGTCAAACTGACCCCCGCACGCACACTCCATCAATGCCCCCCTGACCATCTCACACTCAATCCATCTCCGTCACACTGACCCGCTCTCACTAACTCAGTCACCGTCACCCTGACCCCCTCACACTCACTCCATCACCGTCACCCTGACCGCCTCACACTCACTCCATCAACATCAGACTGACCCACTAACATTCACTTCATCACAGTCACTCTGACCGCCTCACACTCACTCCATCACCGTCACACTGACCCACTCACACTCCTTCATCACCGTCACCCTGAACCCCTCACTCTCACTCCAACACCATCTTCCTGACCCCCTCACACTCACTCCATCACCATCACCCTGGCTCCACACACTCACTCCATCTCCGTCACACTGACCCCCTCACACTAACTCCATCATTGTCACCCTGACCCCCTCACACATACTCCATCCCCCTCATCCTGACCCCCTCACACTCACTCCATCACCGTCACCCTGACCCCCTCACACTCACTCCATCTACATCAGACTGAACAACTAACACTCACATCATCAGAGTCACTCTGACCGCCTCACACTCACTCCAACACCATCACCCTGACCCTCTCACACTCACTCCATTACTACCATACTGACCCACTCGCACTCACTTCATCACAGTCACTCTGACCGCCTCACACTCACTCCATCACCGTCACACAGACCCCATCACAGTCACTTCATCACCGTCACAATGACCCCCTCACACTCACTCCATCAACATCAGACTGAACCACTCACAATCACTTCATCACAGTCACTCTGACCGCCTCACACTCACTCCATCACCGTCACACTGACGCCCTCACACTCACTTCATCACCGACACACTGACCCCCTCACACTCACTCCATCACCGTCACTCAGACCCCCTCACACTCACTCCATCACCATCACACTGACCCACTCACACTCACTTCATCAGAGTCACTCTGACCGCCTCACACTCACTCCATCACCGTCACAATGACCCCCTCACACTCACTCCATCAACATCAGACTGAACCACTCACTATCACTTCATCACAGTCACTCTGACCGCTTCACACTCACTCCATCGCCGTCACACTGACGCCCTCACACTCACTTCATCACCGACACACTGACCCCCTCACACTCACTCCATCACCGTCATCTTGACCCCCTCACACTCACATCATCAGCGTCACCCTGACCCCCTCACACTCACTCCATCACCGCCACCCTGACCCTCTCACACTTACTCCATCACCGTCACACAGACCCCATCACAGTCACTTCATCACCGTCACCCTGACCCTCTCACACTCACTCCATCACCGTCAACCTGACCCCCGCACGCACACTCCAGCAATGTCCCCTTGACCATCTCACACTTACTCCATCTCCGTCACCCTGACCCTCTCACACTAACTCAGTCACTGTCACAATGAGCCCCTCACACTCTCTCCATCACCGTCACTCAGACCCCCTCACACTCACTCCATCACATTCACACTGACCCACTCACACTCACTTCATACAGTCACTCTGACCCCCTCACACACACTCCATCACCGTCAAACTGACCCCCGCACGCGCATTCCATCAATGCCCCTCTGACCCCCTCACACTCACATCATCACCGTCACACTGACCCACTCACACTCACTCCATCACCGTCACCCTGACCCCCTCACACTCTCTCCATCCCCCTCATCCTGACTCCCTCACACTCACTCCATCTACATCAGACTGACCCACTCACACTCACTTCATCAGACTCACTCTGACCCACTCACACTCACTCCATCACCGTCACCCTGAACCCCTCACACTCACTCCATCAACATCAGACTGAACCACTCACAATCACTTCAGCACAGTCACTCTGACCGCCTCACACTCACTCCATCACCGTCACACTGACCCCCTCACACTCACTTCATCACCGTCACCCTGACCCCCTCACACTCACTCCATCACCGTCATCCTGTCCCCCTCACACTCACTCCATCACCATCACCCTGGCTCCACACACTCACTTCATCTCCGTCACACTGACCCCCTCACACTCACTTCATCACCGTCACCCTGATGCCCTCACACTCACTCCATCACGATTATCCTGACCCCCTCACACTCACTCCATCACCGTCATCCTGACCCCATCACACTCACTCCATCACCATCACTCTGGCTCCACACACTCACTCCATCACAGTCACACTGACCGCCTCACACACACTCCATCACCGTCACCCTGACCCCCTCACACTCACTCCATCTACATCAGACTGACCCACTAACACTCACATCATCAGAGTCACTCTGACCGCCTCACACTCACTCCAACACCATCACCCTGACCCTCTCACACTCACTCCATTACTATCACCCTGACCCCCTCACACTCACTCCATCACCGTCACACTGACCCCCTCACACTCACTCCATCACCATCACACTGACTCCACACACTTACTCCACCTCCGTCACACTGATCCCCTCACACTCACTCCATCACCGTCACCCTGGCCCTCTCACACTCACTTCATCACCGTCACTCTGACCCCTCACACTCACTCCATCACCATCACACTGAACCCCTCACACTCACATCATCACCGTCACACAGGCACAAACACACTAACTCCATCACAGTCACCCTGACCCCTCACACTCACTCCATTACTATCACACTGACCCACTCACACTCACTTCATCACAGTCACTCTGACCGCCTCATACTCACTCCATCACCGTCACACAGACCCCGTCACACTCACTTCATCAACGTCACACTGACCCACTCACACTCACTCCATCACCGTCAACCTGACCCCCGCACGCACACTCCAGCAATGTCCCCCTGACCCCATCACACTCACTCCATCACCGTCACACTGACCCCCTCACACTCACTCCATCACCGTCACCCTGACCCCCCTCACACTCACTCCATCAGACTCACTCTGACCCCCTCACACTCACTCCATCACCGTCAAACTGACCCCCGCACGCGCATTCCATCAATGCCCCTCTGACCCCCTCACACTCACATCATCACCGTCACACTGACCCACTCACACTCACTCCATCACCGTCACACAGGCACAAACACACTCACTCCATCACAGTCACCCTGACCCCTCACACTCACTCCATCACCATCACACTGACCCACTCACACTCACTTCATCAGACTCACTCTGACCCCCTCACACTCACTCCATCACCGTCACAATGACCCCCTCACACTCACTCCATCAACATCAGTCTGAACCACTCACAATCACTTCATCACAGTCACTCTGACCGCCTCACACTCACTCCATCACCGTCACACTGACGCCCTCACACTCACTTCATCACCGACACACTGACCCACTCACACTCACTCCCTCACCGTCATCTTGACCCCCTCACTCTCACATCATCACCGTCACCCTGACCCCCTCACACTCACTCCATCACCGTCACCCTGACCCTCTCACACTCACTCCATTACTATCACACTGACCCACTCACACTCACTTCATCACAGTCACTCTGACCGCCTCACACTCACTCCATCACCGTCACACAGACCCCGTCACACTCACTTCATCACCGTCACACTAACTCTCTCACACTCACTCCATCACCGTCAACCTGACCCGCGCACGCACACTCCAGCAATGTCCCCCTGACCATCTCACACTTACTCCATCTCCGTCACCCTGACCCTCTCACACGAACTCAGTCACTGTCACAATGACCCCCTCACACTCTCTCCATCACCGTCACTCAGACCCCCTCACACTCACTCCATCACCATCACACTGACCCACTCACACTCACTTCATCACAGTCACTCTGACCCCCTCACACACACTCCATCACAGTCAAACTGACCAACTCACACTCACTTCATCACCGTCACCCTGAACCCCTCACTCTCACTCCATCACCATCTACCTGAACCCTCACACTCACTCCATCACCATCACCCTGGCTCCACACACTCACTCCATTCCGTCACACTGACCCCCTCACACTAACTCCATCATTGTCACCCTGACCCCCTCACACTTACTCCATCCCCCTCATCCTGACCCCCTCACACTCACTCCATCACCGTCACCCTGACCCCCTCACACTCACTCCATCTACATCAGACTGAACAACTAACACTCACATCATCAGAGTCACTCTGACCGCCTCACACTCACTCCAACACCATCACCCTGACCCTCTCACACTCACTCCATTACTACCATACTGACCCACTCGCACTCACTTCATCACAGTCACTCTGACCGCCTCACACTCACTCCATCACCGTCACACAGACCCCATCACAGTCACTTCATCACCGTCACAATGACCCCCTCACACTCACTCCATCAACATCAGACTGAACCACTCACAATCACTTCATCACAGTCACTCTGACCGCCTCACACTCACTCCATCACCGTCACACTGACGCCCTCACACTCACTTCATCACCGACACACTGACCCCCTCACACTCACTCCATCACCGTCACTCAGACCCCCTCACACTCACTCCATCACCATCACACTGACCCACTCACACTCACTTCATCAGAGTCACTCTGACGGCCTCACACTCACTCCATCACCGTCACAATGACCCCCTCACACTCACTCCATCAACATCAGACTGAACCACTCACTATCACTTCATCACAGTCACTCTGACCGCTTCACACTCACTCCATCGCCGTCACACTGACGCCCTCACACTCACTTCATCACCGACACACTGACCCCCTCACACTCACTCCATCACCGTCATCTTGACCCCCTCACACTCACATCATCAGCGTCACCCTGACCCCCTCACACTCACTCCATCACCGCCACCCTGACCCTCTCACACTTACTCCATCACCGTCACACAGACCCCATCACAGTCACTTCATCACCGTCACCCTGACCCTCTCACACTCACTCCATCACCGTCAACCTGACCCCCGCACGCACACTCCAGCAATGTCCCCTTGACCATCTCACACTTACTCCATCTCCGTCACCCTGACCCTCTCACACTAACTCAGTCACTGTCACAATGAGCCCCTCACACTCTCTCCATCACCGTCACTCAGACCCCCTCACACTCACTCCATCACATTCACACTGACCCACTCACACTCACTTCATACAGTCACTCTGACCCCCTCACACACACTCCATCACCGTCAAACTGACCCCCGCACGCGCATTCCATCAATGCCCCTCTGACCCCCTCACACTCACATCATCACCGTCACACTGACCCACTCACACTCACTCCATCACCGTCACCCTGACCCCCTCACACTCTCTCCATCCCCCTCATCCTGACTCCCTCACACTCACTCCATCTACATCAGACTGACCCACTCACACTCACTTCATCAGACTCACTCTGACCCACTCACACTCACTCCATCACCGTCACCCTGAACCCCTCACACTCACTCCATCAACATCAGACTGAACCACTCACAATCACTTCAGCACAGTCACTCTGACCGCCTCACACTCACTCCATCACCGTCACACTGACCCCCTCACACTCACTTCATCACCGTCACCCTGACCCCCTCACACTCACTCCATCACCGTCATCCTTTCCCCCTCACACTCACTCCATCACCATCACCCTGGCTCCACACACTCACTTCATCTCCGTCACACTGACCCCCTCACACTCACTTCATCACCGTCACCCTGATGCCCTCACACTCACTCCATCACGATTATCCTGACCCCCTCACACTCACTCCATCACCGTCATCCTGACCCCATCACACTCACTCCATCACCATCACTCTGGCTCCACACACTCACTCCATCACAGTCACACTGACCGCCTCACACACACTCCATCACCGTCACCCTGACCCCCTCACACTCACTCCATCTACATCAGACTGACCCACTAACACTCACATCATCAGAGTCACTCTGACCGCCTCACACTCACTCCAACACCATCACCCTGACCCTCTCACACTCACTCCATTACTATCACCCTGACCCCCTCACACTCACTCCATCACCGTCACACTGACCCCCTCACACTCACTCCATCACCATCACACTGACTCCACACACTTACTCCACCTCCGTCACACTGATCCCCTCACACTCACTCCATCACCGTCACCCTGGCCCTCTCACACTCACTTCATCACCGTCACTCTGACCCCTCACACTCACTCCATCACCATCACACTGAACCCCTCACACTCACATCATCACCGTCACACAGGCACAAACACACTAACTCCATCACAGTCACCCTGACCCCTCACACTCACTCCATTACTATCACACTGACCCACTCACACTCACTTCATCACAGTCACTCTGACCGCCTCATACTCACTCCATCACCGTCACACAGACCCCGTCACACTCACTTCATCAACGTCACACTGACCCACTCACACTCACTCCATCACCGTCAACCTGACCCCCGCACGCACACTCCAGCAATGTCCCCCTGACCCCATCACACTTACTCCATCCCCCACATCCTGACCCCCTCACACTCACTCCATCACCGTCACCCTGACCCCCTCACACTCACTTCATCAGACTCACTCTGACCCCCTCACACTCACTCCATCACCGTCAAACTGACCCCCGCACGCGCATTCCATCAATGCCCCTCTGACCCCCTCACACTCACATCATCACCGTCACACTGACCCACTCACACTCACTCCATCACCGTCACACAGGCACAAACACACTCACTCCATCACAGTCACCCTGACCCCTCACACTCACTCCATCACCATCACACTGACCCACTCACACTCACTTCATCAGACTCACTCTGACCCCCTCACACTCACTCCATCACCGTCACAATGACCCCCTCACACTCACTCCATCAACATCAGTCTGAACCACTCACAATCACTTCATCACAGTCACTCTGACCGCCTCACACTCACTCCATCACCGTCACACTGACGCCCTCACACTCACTTCATCACCGACACACTGACCCACTCACACTCACTCCCTCACCGTCATCTTGACCCCCTCACTCTCACATCATCACCGTCACCCTGACCCCCTCACACTCACTCCATCACCGTCACCCTGACCCTCTCACACTCACTCCATTACTATCACACTGACCCACTCACACTCACTTCATCACAGTCACTCTGACCGCCTCACACTCACTCCATCACCGTCACACAGACCCCGTCACACTCACTTCATCACCGTCACACTAACTCTCTCACACTCACTCCATCACCGTCAACCTGACCCGCGCACGTACACTCCAGCAATGTCCCCCTGACCATCTCACACTTACTCCATCTCCGTCACCCTGACCCTCTCACACGAACTCAGTCACTGTCACAATGACCCCCTCACACTCTCTCCATCACCGTCACTCAGACCCCCTCACACTCACTCCATCACCATCACACTGACCCACTCACACTCACTTCATCACAGTCACTCTGACCCCCTCACACACACTCCATCACAGTCAAACTGACCAACTCACACTCACTTCATCACCGTCACCCTGAACCCCTCACTCTCACTCCATCACCATCTACCTGAACCCTCACACTCACTCCATCACCATCACCCTGGCTCCACACACTCACTCCATTCCGTCACACTGACCCCCTCACACTAACTCCATCATTGTCACCCTGACCCCCTCACACTTACTCCATCCCCCTCATCCTGACCCCCTCACACTCACTCCATCACCGTCACCCTGACCCCCTCACACTCACTCCATCTACATCAGACTGACCCACTAACACTCACATCATCAGAGTCACTCTGACCGCCTCACACTCACTCCAACACCATCACCCTGACCCTCTCACACTCACTCCATTACTATCACACTGACCCACTCACACTCACTTCATCACAGTCACTCTGACCGCCTCACACTCACTCCATCACCGTCACACAGACCCCATCACAGTCACTTCATCACCGTCACCCTGACCCTCTCACACTCACTCCATCACCGTCAACCTGACCCCCGCACGCACACTCCAGCAATGTCCCCATGACCATCTCACACTTACTCCATCTCCGTCACCCTGACCCTCTCACACTAACTCAGTCACTGTCACAATGAGCCCCTCACACTCTCTCCATCACCGTCACTCAGACCCCCTCACACTCACTCCATCACCATCACACTGACCCACTCACACTTACTTCATACAGTCACTGTGACCCCCTCACACACACTCCATCACCGTCAAACTGACCCCCGCACGCGCATTCCATCAATGCCCCTCTGACCATCTCACACTCAATCCATCTCTGTCACCATGACCCTCTCACACGAACTCAGTCACCGTCACCCTGAACCCCTCACACTCACTGCATCAACCTCAGACTGACCCACTCACACTCATTTCATCACAGTCACTCTGACCGCCTCACACTCACTCCATCACCGTCACACTGACCCCCTCACACTCACATCATCACCGTCACACTGACACACTCACACTCACTCCATCACCGTCAACCTGACCCCCTCACACTCACTCCATCCCCCTCATCCTGACCCCCTCACACTCACTCCATCTACATCAGACTGACCCACTCACACTCACTTTATCAGACTCACTCTGACCCACTCACACTCACTCCATCACCGTCACCCTGAACCCCTCACACTCACTCCATCAACATCAGACTGAACCACTCACAATCACTTCATCACAGTCACTCTGACCGCCTCACACTCACTCCATCAACGTCACACTGACCCCCTCACACTCACTTCATCACCGTCACCCTGACCCCCTCACACTCACTCCATCACCGTCATCCTGTCCACCTCACACTCACTCCATCACCATCACCCTGGCTCCACACACTCACTTCATCTCCGCCACACTGACCCCCTCACACTCACTTCATCACCGTCACCCTGATGCCCTCACACTCACTCCATCACGATTATCCTGACACCCTCACACTCACTCCATCACCGTCATCCTGACCCCATCACACTCACTCCATCACCATCACTCTGGCTCCACACACTCACTCCATCACAGTCACACTGACCCCCTCACACACACTTCATCGCCGTCACCCTGACCCCCTCACACTCACTTCATCACCGTCACACAGGCACAAACACACTCACTTCATCACAGTCACTCTGACCGCCTCATACTCACTAAATCACCGTCACACAGACCCCGTCACACTCACTTCATCAACATCACACTGACCCACTCACACTCACTCCATCACCGTCAACCTGACCCCCGCACGCACACTCCAGCAATGTCCCCCTGACCCCATCACACTTACTCCATCCCCCTCATCCTGACCCCCTCACACTCACTCCATCACCGTCACCCTGACCCCCTCACACTCACTCCATCTACATCAGACTGACCCACTCACAATCACTTCATCAGAGTCATTCTGACCCCCTCACACACACTCCATCACCGTCAAACTGACCCCTGCACGCAAACTCCATCAATGCCCCCCTGACCATCTCACACTCAATCCATCTCCGTCACCCTGACAATCTCACACTAACTCAGTCACCGTCACCCTGACCCCCTCACACTCACTGCATCAACCTCAGACTGACCCACTCACACTCATTTCATCACAGTCACTCTGACCGCCTCACACTCACTCCATCACCGTCACACTGACCCCCTCACACTCACATCATCACCGACACCCTGACCCCCCTCACACTCACTCCATCACCGTCACCCTGACCCACCCACACTCACTCCATCAACATCAGACTGACCCACTAACATTCACTTCATCACCTTCACACTGACCCCCTCACACTCACTTCATCACCGTCACCCAGACCCCCTCACACCTACTCCATCACCGTCTTCCTGACCCCCTCACACTCACTCCATCACCATCACCCTGGCTCCACACACTCACTCCATCTCCGTCACACTGACCCCCTCACACTCACTTCATCATCGTCACGCTGACCCCCTCACACTCACTCCATCCCCCTCATCCTGACCACCTCACACTCACTCCATCACCATCACCCTGACCCCCTCACACTCACTCCATCTACATCAGACTGACCCACTCACACTCACTTCATCAGACTCACTCTGACCGCCTCACACTCACTCCATCACCGTCACAATGACCCCCTCACACTCACTCCATCAAAATCAGACTGACCCACTAACATTCACTTCATCACAGTCACTCTGACCGCCTCACACTCACTCCATCACCGTCACACTGACCCACTCACAATCACTTCATCACAGTCACTCTGACCCCCTCACACACACTCCATCTCCGTCAAACTGACCCCCGCACGCACACTCCATCAATGCCCCCCTGACCATCTCACACTCAATCCATCTCCGTCACCCTGACCCTCTCACACTAACTCAGTCACCGTCACCCTGACCCCCTCACACTCACTCCATCACCCTCACCCTGACCCCCTCACACTCACTCCATCAACATCAGACTGACCCACTAACATTCACTTCATCACAGTCACTCTGACCGCCTCACACTCACTCCATCAACGTCACACTGACCCACTCACACTCACTTCATCACCGTCACCCTGACCCCCTCACACTTACTCCATCCCCCTCATCCTGACCCCCTCACACTCACACCATCACCGTCATCCTGACCCCCTCACACTCACTCCATCGACATCAGACTGACCCACTCACACTCTCATCATCAGAGTCACTCTGACCGCCTCACACTCACTCCAACACCATCACCCTGACCCTCTCACACTCACTCCATTACTATCACACTGACCCACTCACACTCACTTCATCACAGTCACTCTGACCGCCTCACACTCACTCCATCACCGTCACACAGACCCCGTCACACTCACTTCATCACCGTCACCCTGACCCTCTCACACTCACTCCATCACCGTCAACCTGACCCCCGCACGCACACTCCAGCAATGTCCCCCTGACCATCTCACACTTACTCCATCTCCGTCACCCTGACCCTCTCACACTAACTCAGTCACTGTCACAATGACCCCCTCACACTCTCTCCATCACCGTCACTCAGACCCCCTCACACAGACCCACTTCACTTCATCAGTCACTGTGACCCCATCACACACACTCCATCACCGTCAAACTGACCCCCGCACGCACACTCCATCAATGCCCCTCTGACCATCTCACACTCAATCCATTTCTGTCATCCTGACCCTCTCACACTAACTCAGTCACCGTCACCCTGAACCCCTCACACTCACTGCATCAACCTCAGACTGACCCACTCACACTCATTTCATCACAGTCACTCTGACCGCCTCACACTCACTCCATCACCGTCACACTGACCCCCTCACACTCACATCATCACCGTCACCCTGACCCCCACACACTCACTCCATCACCGTCACCCTGACCCCCTCACACTCACTCCATCCCCGTCATCCTGACCCCCTCACACTCACTCCATCTACATCAGACTGACCCACTCACACTCACTTCTTCAGACTCACTCTGACCGCCTCACACTCACTCCATCACCGTCACCCTGAGCCCCTCACACTCACTCCATCAACATCAGACTGAACCACTCACAATCACTTCATCACAGTCACTCTGACCGCCTCACACTCACTCCATCACCGTCACACTGACCCCCTCACACTCACTTCATCACCGTCACCCTGACCCCCTCACACTCACACCATCACCGTCATCCTGTCCCCCTCACACTCACTCCATCACCATCACCCTGGCTCCACACACTCACTTCATCTCCGTCACACTGACCCCCTC
This sequence comes from Hemiscyllium ocellatum, assembly GCF_020745735.1. Lineage (NCBI taxonomy): Eukaryota > Metazoa > Chordata > Chondrichthyes > Orectolobiformes > Hemiscylliidae > Hemiscyllium > Hemiscyllium ocellatum. Next base: position 51,578,730 of record NC_083428.1, read on the forward strand.
ACACTCACTTCATCACCGTCACCCTGACCCCCTCACACTCACTCCATCACGATTATCCTGACCCCCTCACACTCACTCCATCACCGTCATCCTGACCCCATCACACTCACTCCATCACCATCACTCTGGCTCCACACACTCACTCCATCACCGTCACACTGACCCCCTCACACACACTTCACCACCGTCACCCTGACCCGTTCACACTCACTTCATCACCGTCACCCTGACCACCTCACACTCACTCCATCACCGTCACACTGACCCCCTCACACTCACTCCATCACTATCACACTGACTCCACACACTCACTCCATCTCCGTCACACTGATCCCCTCACACTCACTCCATCACCGTTACCCTGGCCCCCTCACACTCACTTCATCACCGTCACTCTGACCCCTCACACTCACTACATCACCATCACACTGAACCCTTCACACTCACATCATCACCGTCACCCAGGCACAAACACACTCACTCCATCACATTCACCCTGACCCCTCACACTCACTCCATTACTATCACACTGACCCACTCACACTCACTTCATCACAGTCACTCTGACCGCCTCATACTCACTCCATCACCGTCACACAGACCCCGTCACACTCATTTCATCAACGTCACACTGACCCACTCACACTCACTCCATCACCGTCACACAGACCCCGTCACACTCACTTCATCAACGTCACACTGATCCACTCACACTCACTCCATCACCGTCAACCTGACACCCGCACGCAAACTCCAGCAATGTCCCCCTGACCCCATCACTCTTACTCCATCCCCCTCATCCTGACCCCCTCACACTCACTCCATCACCGTCACCCCGACCCCCTCACACTCACTCCATCTACATCAGACCGACCCACTCACAATCACTTCATCAGAGTCATTCTGACCGCCTCACACTCACTCCATCACCGTCACAATGACCCCCTCACACTCACTCCATCAACATCAGACTGAACCACTCACAATCACTTCATCAGAGTCATTCTGACCGCCTCACACTCACTCCATCACCGTCACAATGACCCCCTCACACTCACTCCATCAACATCAGACTGAACCACTCACAATCACTTCATCACAGTCACTCTGACCGCCTCACAATCACTCCATCACCGTCTCACTGACCCCCTCACACTCACTTCATCACCGTCACCCTGACCCACTCACACTCACTCCATCACCGTCACCCTGACCCCCTCACACTCACATCATCACCGTCACCCTGACCCTCTCACACTCACTCCATCACCGTCACCCTGACCCTCTCACACTCACTCCATTACTATCACACTTACCCACTCACACTCACTTCATCACAGTCACTCTGACCGCCTCACACTCACTCCATCACCGTCACACAGATCCCGTCACACTCACTTCATCTCCGTCACCCTGACCCTCTCACACTAACTCAGTCACCGTCACACTGACCCCCTCACACTCTCTCCATCACCGTCACTCAGACCCCCTCACACTCACTCCATCACCATCACACTGACCCACTCACACTCACTTCATCACAGTCACTGTGACCCCATCACACACACTCCATCACCGTCAAACTGACCCCCGCACGCACACTCCATCAATGCCCCTCTGACCATCTCACACTCAATCCATTTCTGTCACCCTGACCCTCTCACACTAACTCAGTCACCGTCACCCTGAACCCCTCACACTCACTGCATCAACCTCAGACTGACCCACTCACACTCATTTCATCACAGTCACTCTGACCGCCTCACACTCACTCCATCACCGTCACACTGACCCCCTCACACTCACATCATCACCGTCACCCTGACCCCCACACACTCACTCCATCACCGTCACCCTGACCCCCTCACACTCACTCCATCCCCCTCACCCTGACCCCCTCACACTCACTCCATCTACATCAGACTGACCCACTCACACTCACTTCTTCAGACTCACTCTGACCGCCTCACACTCACTCCATCACCGTCACCCTGAGCCCCTCACACTCACTCCATCAACATCAGACTGAACCACTCACAATCACTTCATCACAGTCACTCTGACCGCCTCACACTCACTCCATCACCGTCACACTGACCCCCTCACACTCACTTCATCACCGTCACCCTGACCCCCTCACACTCACACCATCACCGTCATCCTGTCCCCCTCACACTCACTCCATCACCATCACCCTGGCTCCACACACTCACTTCATCTCCGTCACACTGACCCCCTCACACTCACTTCATCACCGTCACCCTGACCCCCTCACACTCACTCCATCACGATTATCCTGACCCCCTCACACTCACTCCATCACCGTCATCCTGACCCCATCACACTCACTCCATCACCATCACTCTGGCTCCACACACTCACTCCATCACCGTCACACTGACCCCCTCACACACACTTCACCACCGTCACCCTGACCCGTTCACACTCACTTCATCACCGTCACCCTGACCACCTCACACTCACTCCATCACCGTCACACTGACCCCCTCACACTCACTCCATCACTATCACACTGACTCCACACACTCACTCCATCTCCGTCACACTGATCCCCTCACACTCACTCCATCACCGTTACCCTGGCCCCCTCACATTCACTTCATCACCGTCACTCTGACCCCTCACACTCACTACATCACCATCACACTGAACCCTTCACACTCACATCATCACCGTCACCCAGGCACAAACACACTCACTCCATCACATTCACCCTGACCCCTCACACTCACTCCATTACTATCACACTGACCCACTCACACTCACTTCATCACAGTCACTCTGACCGCCTCATACTCACTCCATCACCGTCACACAGACCCCGTCACACTCATTTCATCAACGTCACACTGACCCACTCACACTCACTCCATCACCGTCACACAGACCCCGTCACACTCACTTCATCAACGTCACACTGATCCACTCACACTCACTCCATCACCGTCAACCTGACACCCGCACGCAAACTCCAGCAATGTCCCCCTGACCCCATCACTCTTACTCCATCCCCCTCATCCTGACCCCCTCACACTCACTCCATCACCGTCACCCCGACCCCCTCACACTCACTCCATCTACATCAGACCGACCCACTCACAATCACTTCATCAGAGTCATTCTGACCGCCTCACACTCACTCCATCACCGTCACAATGACCCCCTCACACTCACTCCATCAACATCAGACTGAACCACTCACAATCACTTCATCAGAGTCATTCTGACCGCCTCACACTCACTCCATCACCGTCACAATGACCCCCTCACACTCACTCCATCAACATCAGACTGAACCACTCACAATCACTTCATCACAGTCACTCTGACCGCCTCACAATCACTCCATCACCGTCACACTGACCCCCTCACACTCACTTCATCACCGTCACCCTGACCCACTCACACTCACTCCATCACCGTCACCCTGACCCCCTCACACTCACATCATCACCGTCACCCTGACCCTCTCACACTCACTCCATCACCGTCACCCTGACCCTCTCACACTCACTCCATTACTATCACACTTACCCACTCACACTCACTTCATCACAGTCACTCTGACCGCCTCACACTCACTCCATCACCGTCACACAGATCCCGTCACACTCACTTCATCTCCGTCACCCTGACCCTCTCACACTAACTCAGTCACCGTCACACTGACCCCCTCACACTCACTCCATCTACATCAGACTGACCCACTCACACTCACTTCATCAGACTCACACTGACCCCCTCACACTCACTTCATCACCGTCACCCTGACCCCCTTACACTCACTCCATCACCGTCGTCCTGTCCCCCTCACACTCACTCCATCACCATCACCCTGGCTCCACACACTCACTTCATCTCCGTCACACTGACCCCCTCACACTCACTTCATCACCGTCACCCTGATGCCCTCACTCTCACTCCATCACGATTATCCTGACCCCCTCACACTCACTCCATCACCATCATCCTGACCCCATCACACTCACTCCATCACCATCACTCTGGCTCCACACACTCACTCCATCACAGTCACACTGACCCCCTCACACACACTTCATCACCGTCACCCTGACCCCCTCACACTCACTTCATCACCGTCACCCTGACCCCCTCACACTCACTCCATCACCGTCACACTGACCCCCTCACACTCACTCCATCACCATCACACTGACTCCACACACTCACTCCATCTCCGTGACACTGATCCCCTCACACTCACTCCATCACCGTTACCCTGGCCCCCTCACACTCACTTCATCACCGTCACTCTGACCCCTCACACTCACTCCATCACCATCACACTGAACCCCTCACACTCACATCATCACCGTCACCCAGGCACAAACACACTCACTCCATCACAGTCACCCTGACCCCTCACACTCACTCCATTACTATCACACTGACCCACTCACACTCACTTCATCACAGTCACTCTGACCGCCTCACACTCACTCCATCACCGTCACACAGACCCCGTCACACTCACTTCATCAACGTCACACTGATCCACTCACACTCACTCCATCACCGTCAACCTGACACCCGCACGCACACTCCAGCAATGTCCCCCCGACCCCATCACACTTACTCCATCCCCCTCATCCTGACCCCCTCACACTCACTCCATCACCGTCACCCCGACCCCCTCACACTCACTCCATCTACATCAGACTGACCCACTCACAATCACTTCATCACAGTCACTCTGACCGCCTCACAATCACTCCATCACCGTCACACTGACCCCCTCACATTCACTTCATTACCGTCACCCTGACCCCCTCACACTCACTCCATCAACATTAGACTGAACCACTCACAATCACTTCATCACAGTCACTCTGACCGCCTCACAATCACTCCATCACCGTCACACTGACCCCCTCACATTCACTTCATTACCGTCACCCTGACCCACTCACACTCACTCCATCACCGTCATCCTGACCCCCTCACACTCACATCATCACCGTCACCCTGACCCCCTCACACTCACTCCATCACCGTCACCCTGACCCTCTCACACTCACTCCATTACTATCACACTTACCCACTCACACACACTTCATCACAGTCACTCTGACAGCCTCACACTCACTCCATCACTGTCACACAGATCCCGTCACACTCACTTCATCCCCGTCACCCTGAGACTCTCACACTCACTCCATCACCGTCAACCTGACCCCCGCACGCACACTCCATCACTGCCCCCCTGACCATCTCACACTCAATCCATCTCCATCACCCAGACCCTCTCACACTAACTCAGTCACCGTCACCCTGACCACCTCACACTCACTCCATTTACATCAGACTGACCCACTCACACTCACTCCATCAGACTCACTCTGACCGCCTCACACTCCATCACCGTCACAATGACCCCCTCACACTCACTCCATCTACATCAGACTGACCCACTCACACTCACTTCATCAGACTCACTCTGACCGCCTCACACTCCATCACCGTCACAATGACCCCCTCACACTCACTCCATCAACATCAGACTGAACCACTCACAATCACTTCATCACAGTCACTCTGACCGCCTCACACTCACTCCATCACCGTCACCCTGAACCCCTCACACTCACTCCATCAACATCAGACTGAACCACTCACAATCACTTCATCACAGTCACTCTGACCGCCTCACACTCACTCCACCACCGTCACACTGACCCCCTCACACTCACTTCATCACCGTCACCCTGACCCCCTTACACTCACTCCATCACCGTCGTCCTGTCCCCCTCACACTCACTCCATCACCATCACCCTGGCTCCACACACTCACTTCATCTCCGTCACACTGACCCCCTCACACTCACTTCATCACCGTCACCCTGATGCCCTCACTCTCACTCCATCACGATTATCCTGACCCCCTCACACTCACTCCATCACCATCATCCTGACCCCATCACACTCACTCCATCACCATCACTCTGGCTCCACACACTCACTCCATCACAGTCACACTGACCCCCTCACACACACTTCATCACCGTCACCCTGACCCCCTCACACTCACTTCATCACCGTCACCCTGACCCCCTCACACTCACTCCATCACCGTCACACTGACCCCCTCACACTCACTCCATCACCATCACACTGACTCCACACACTCACTCCATCTCCGTGACACTGATCCCCTCACACTCACTCCATCACCGTTACCCTGGCCCCCTCACACTCACTTCATCACCGTCACTCTGACCCCTCACACTCACTCCATCACCATCACACTGAACCCCTCACACTCACATCATCACCGTCACCCAGGCACAAACACACTCACTCCATCACAGTCACCCTGACCCCTCACACTCACTCCATTACTATCACACTGACCCACTCACACTCACTTCATCACAGTCACTCTGACCGCCTCACACTCACTCCATCACCGTCACACAGACCCCGTCACACTCACTTCATCAACGTCACACTGATCCACTCACACTCACTCCATCACCGTCAACCTGACACCCGCACGCACACTCCAGCAATGTCCCCCCGACCCCATCACACTTACTCCATCCCCCTCATCCTGACCCCCTCACACTCACTCCATCACCGTCACCCCGACCCCCTCACACTCACTCCATCTACATCAGACTGACCCACTCACAATCACTTCATCAGAGTCATTCTGACCGCCTCACACTCACTCCATCACCGTCACAATGACCCCCTCACACTCACTCCATCAACATTAGACTGAACCACTCACAATCACTTCATCACAGTCACTCTGACCACCTCACAATCACTCCATCACCGTCACACTGACCCCCTCACATTCACTTCATTACCGTCACCCTGACCCACTCACACTCACTCCATCACCGTCATCCTGACCCCCTCACACTCACATCATCACCGTCACCCTGACCCCCTCACACTCACTCCATCACCGTCACCCTGACCCTCTCACACTCACTCCATTACTATCACACTTACCCACTCACACACACTTCATCACAGTCACTCTGACAGCCTCACACTCACTCCATCACTGTCACACAGATCCCGTCACACTCACTTCATCCCCGTCACCCTGAGACTCTCACACTCACTCCATCACCGTCAACCTGACCCCCGCACGCACACTCCATCACTGCCCCCCTGACCATCTCACACTCAATCCATCTCCATCACCCAGACCCTCTCACACTAACTCAGTCACCGTCACCCTGACCACCTCACACTCACTCCATTTACATCAGACTGACCCCCTCACACTCACTCCATCAGACTCACTCTGACCGCCTCACACTCCATCACCGTCACAATGACCCCCTCACACTCACTCCATCAACATCAGACTGAACCACTCACAATCACTTCATCACAGTCACTCTGACCGCCTCACACTCACTCCATCACCGTCACACTGACCCCCTCACACTCACTCCATCACAGTCATCCTGACCCCCTCACACTCACTCCATCACCATCATCCTGACCCCATCACACTCACTCCATCACCAACACTCTGGCTCCACACACTCACTCCATCACCGTCACACTGACCCCCTCACACTCACTTCATCATCGTTACGCTGACCCCCTCACACTCACTACATCCCCGTCATCCTGACCCCCTCACACTCACTCCATCACCGTCACCCTGACCCCCTCACACTCACTCCATCTACATCTGACTGACCCCCTCACACTCACTTCATCAGACTCACACTGACCACATCACACTCCATCACCGTCACAATGACCCCCTCACACTCACTCCATCAACATCAGACTGAACCACTCACAATCACTTCATCACAGTCACTCTGACCGCCTCACACTCACTCCATCACCGTCACACTGACCCCCTCACACTCACTTCATCACCGTCACCCTGACCCCCTCACACTCACTCCATCACTGTCATCCTGACCCCATCACACTTACTCCATCACCATCACTCTGGCTCCACACACTCACTCCATCACCGTCACACTGACCCCCTCACACTCACTTCATCACCGTCACGCTGACCCCCTCACACTCACTCCATCACCGTCTTCCTGACCCCCTCACACTCACTCCATCACCATCACCTTGGCTCCACACACTCACTCCATCTCCGTCACACTGACCCCCTCACACTCACTTCATCATCGTCACCCTGATCCCCTCACACTCACTCCATTCCCCTCATCCTGACCCCCTCACACTCACTCCATCACTGTCACCCTGACCCCCCACACTCACTCCATCTACATCAGACTGACCCACTCACACTCACTTCATCAGACTCACTCTGACCCACTCACACTCTCTACATCATCGTCACAATGACCCCCTCACACTCACTCCATCAACATCAGACTGAACCACTCACAATCATTTCATCACAGTCACTCTGACCGCCTCACACTCACTCCATCACCGTCACACTGACCCCCTCACACTCACTTCATCACCGTCATCCTGACCCCCTCACACTCACTCCATCACCGTCATCCTGTCCCCCTCACACTCACTCATTCACAATCACCCTGGCTCCACACACTCACTTCATCTCCGTCACGCTGACCCCCTCACACTCACTTCATCACCGTCACCCTGATGCCCTCACACTCAATCCATCTCCATCACCCTGACCCTCTCACACTAACTCAGTCACCGTCACCCTGACACCCTCACACTCACTCCATCTACATCAGACTGACCCACTCACACTCACTTCATCAGACTCACTCTGACCGCCTCACACTCCATCACCGTCACAATGACCCCCTCACACTCACTCCATCAACATCAAACTGAACCACTCACAATCACTTCATCACAGTCACTCTGACCGCCTCACACTCACTCCATCACCGTCACACTGACCCCCTCACACTCACTCCATCACAGTCATCCTGACCCCCTCACACTCACTCCATCACCGTCATCCTGACCCCATCACACTCACTCCATCACCAACACTCTGGCTCCACACACTCACTCCATCACCGTCACACTGACCCCCTCACACTCACTTCATCATCGTTACGGTGACCCCCTCACACTCACTCTATCCCCGTCATCCTGACCCCCTCACACTCACTCCATCACCGTCACCCTGAGCCCCTCACACTCACTCCATCTACATCTGACTGACCCCCTCACACTCACTTCATCAGACTCACACTGACCACCTCACACTCCATCACCGTCACAATGACCCCCTCACACTCACTCCATCAACATCAGACTGAACCACTCACAATCACTTCATCACAGTCACTCTGACCGCCTCACACTCACTCCATCACCGTCACACTGACCCCCTCACACTCACTCCATCACTGTCATCCTGACACCCTCACACTCACTCCATCACCGTCATCCTGACCCCATCACACTTACTCCATCACCATCACTCTGGCTCCACACACTCACTCCATCACCGTCACACTGACCCCCTCACACTCACTTCATCACCGTCACGCTGACCCCCTCATACTCACTCCATCACCGTCTTCCTGAACCCCTCACACTCACTCCATCACCATCACCTTGGCTCCACACACTCACTCCATCTCCGTCACACTGACCCCCTCACACTCACTTCATCATCGTCACCCAGATCCCCTCACACTCACTCCATTCCCCTCATCCTGACCCCCTCACACTCACTCCATCACCGTCACCCTGACCCCCTCACACTCACTCCATCTACATCAGACTGACCCACTCACACTCACTTCATCAGACTCACTCTGACCGCCTCACACTCACTCCATCATCGTCACAATGACCCCCTCACACTCACTCCATCAACATCAGACTGAACCACTCACAATCATTTCATCACATTAACTCTGACGGCCTCACACTCACTCCATCACCGTCACACTGACCCCCCTCACACTCACTTCATCACCGTCATCCTGACCCCCTCACACTCACATCATCACCGTCACACTGACCCACTCACACTCACTTCATCACAGTCAATCTGACCCCCTCACACTCACTCCATCACCGTCACACTGACCCCCTCAACCTCACTTCATCACCGACACACTGACCCCCTCACACTCACGCCATCAGCGTCACACTGACCCACTCACACTCACTTCATCATAGTCAATCTGACACACTCACACTCACTCCATCACCGTCACCCTGACCCCCTCACACTCACTCCATCACTGTCCTCCTGACCCTCTCACACTCACTCCATCATCGTCACCCTGACCCCTCACACTCCCTCCATCACCATCACTCTGGCTCCACACACTCACTCCATCTCCGTCACACTGACCCCCTCACTCTCACTTCATCACCGTCACCCTGACCCCCTCATACTCACTGCACCACCGCCATCCTGACACTCTCACACTCACTCCATCACCGTCAACCTGAACCCCACATGCACATTCCGTCAATGTCCCCCTGACCATCTCACATTCAATCCATCTCCGTCACCCTGACCCTCTCACACTAACTCGGTCACTGTCACACTGACCCACTCACTCTCACTTCATCACAGTCAATCTGACACCCTCACACTCACTCCATCACCGTCACACTGACCCCCTCACACTCACTTCATCACCGTCATCCTGACCCCCTCACACTCAGTCCATCACCGTCATCCTAACCCCCTCACACTCACTCCGTCACAGTCACCCTGACCCCATCAAACGCACCCCACCACCGTCACCCTGACACACTCACACTCACTCCATCTCCGTCACACTTACCCGCTCATTCTCACACCATCAACGTCACCCAGGCCCCCTCACCCTCACTCCATCATCTCACACTTATGCCCTCACAGTCACACCTTTACCGTCACATTTACCCACTCACACTCACTTCATTAACGTTCCCTGTACCCCCTCACACTCACTCCATAATCCTCACACTTATCCACTCACACTCACTCCATCACTGTCACCCTGACACCCTCATACTCGCTCCATCTCCGTCACACTGATCCCCTCTCACTCGCACCATCACCCTCACACTGACCCCCTCACACTCACTCACTCACCGTCCACCTGACCCCTCACTCTCACTCCATCACAGTCACAATGAGCCCCTCACTCACACTCTCTCACTGTTACCCTAACACCCTCACACTCACTTCATCACTGTCACCCTGACCCCCTCACACTCACTCCGTCACCCTCTCCCTGTCACCCCTCTCACTCACTATATCTCAGTCACACTGACGCCCTCAAACTCTCACCATCACCCTCACCTTGAACCCCTCACACTGACTCCTTCACTGTCAAACTGACCCCCACACACTCACTCCATCAACATCACCCTCACCCAATCACACTCACTCCATCACCGTCAACCTGTCCCACTCACATTCACTCCATCACTGTCACCCTGACACCCTCACACTCACTTCATCACCGTCACACTCATCCCATCCCACTCACAACATACGTGTCACACTGACCCCCCTCACACTCACTTCATCATAGTCACTCTGACACACTCACACTCACTCCATCACCGTCTCACTGACCACCTCACACGCACTTCATCACCGTCACCATGACCTCCTCACACTCACTCCATCACTGTCCTCCTGACCCTCTCACACTCAGTCCATCATCGTCACCCTGACCCCTCACACTCCCTCCACCATCACTCTGGCACCACACACTCACTCCATCTCGGTCACGCTGATCCCCTCACTCTCACTTCATCACCGTCACCCTGACCCCCTCATACTCACTGCACCACCGTCATCCTGACACTCTCACACTCACTCCATCACCGTCACATTGACCCCCTCACACTCACTCCATCACCGTCACACTCATCCCATCCCACTCACAACATACGTGTCACCCTGACCCCCTCACAATCACTTCATCATCGTCACTCTGACACACTCACACTCACTCCATCACCGTCTCACTGACCACCTCACACTCACTTCATCACCGTCACCATGAACCCTGCACACTCACTCCATCACTGTCCTCTTGACCCTCTCACACTCACTCCATCATCGTCACCCTGACCCCTCACACTCCCTCCATCACCATCACTCTGGCACCACACACTCACTCCATCTCCATCACACTGACTCCCTCACTCTCACTTCATCACTGTCACCCTGACCCCTCATACTCACTGCACCACCGTCATCCTGACACTCTCACACTCACTCCATCACCGTCAACCTGAACCCCACATGCACATTCCGTCAATGTCCCCCTGACCATCTCACATTCAATCCATCTCCGTCACTCTGACCCTCTCACACTAACTCGGTCACTGTCACACTGACCCACTCACACTCACTTCATCACAGTCAATCTGACCCCCTCACACTCACTCCATCACCGTCACACTGACCCCCTCACACTCACTTCATCACCGTCTCCCTGACCCCCTCACAATCACTCCATCACCGTCATCCTGACCCCCTCACTCTCACTTCATCACCATCAACCTGGCTCCCCACACGCACTCCATCAGCGTCACATTGACCCACTCGCACTCACTTCATCACCGTCATCCTGACCCCCTCACACTCACTCCATCACCATCACCCTGACCCCCTCGCACTCACTCCATCACCGTCATCCTGTCTCTCTCACACTCACTCCATCACCGTCAACCAGAACCCCGCACGCACATTCTGTCAATGTCCCCCTGACCATTTCACACTCAATCCATCTCCGTCACACTGACACTCTCACACAAACTCGGTCACTGTCACAATGACCCCCTCACACTCACTCCATCACCGTCACACTGACCCACTCACACTCACTTCATCACAGTCAATCTGACCCCCTCACACTCACTCCATCACCGTCACCCTGGCCCCCTCACACTCACTTCATCACCGTCACCCTGACCCCCTCACTCTCACTCCATCACCGTCACCCTGACCCCCTCACACTCACATCATCACCGTCACCCTGACCCCCTCACACTTACTCCATCACCGTCACCCTGACCCTTTCACACTCACTCCATTACTATCACACTGACCCACTCACACTCACTTCATCACAGTCACTCTGACCGCCTCACACTCACTCCATCTACATCTGACTGACCCCCTCACACTCACTTCATCACCATCACCCTGACCCGCAAGGGCTTATGCTCGAAACGTCGAATTCTCTATTCCTGAGATGCTGCCTAACCTGCTGTGCTTTGACCAGCAACACATTTGCAGCCTCTCACACTCACTCCATCACCGTCAACCTGACCCCCGCACGCACACTCCAGCAATGTCCCCCTGACCATCTCACACTTACTCCATCTCCGTCACCCTGACCCTCTCACACTAACTCAGTCACTGTCACAATGACCCCCTCACACTCTCTCCATCACCGTCACCCTGACCCCCTCACACTCACTCCATCACCATCACACTGACCCACTCACACTCACTTCATCACAGTCACTCTGAACGCCTCACACTCACTCCATCACCGTCACACTGACCCCCTCACACTCACTTCATCACCATCATCCTGACCCCCTCACACTCACCCCATCACCGTCCTCCTGACCCCCTCACACTCACTCCATCACCATCACCCTGGCTCCACACACTCACTCCATCACCATCACACTGACTCCCTCACACTCACTTCATCATCGTCACCCTGACCCCCTCACACTCACTCCATCCCCCTCATCCTGACCCCCTCACACTCACTCCATCACCGTCACCCTGACCCCCTCACACTCACTCCATCTACATCAGACTGAACCACTCACAATCACTTCATCACAGTCACTCTGACCGCCTCACACTCACTCCATCACCGTCACACTGACCCACTCACACTCACTTCATCACCGTCACCCTGACCCCCTCACACTCACTCCATCACCGTCATCCTGACCCCCTTCCACTCACTCCATCACCGTCATCCTGTCTCTCTCACACTCACTCCATCACCGTCAACCTGAACCCCGCACGCACATTCCGTCAATGTCCACCTGACCATCTTACACTCAATCCATCTCCGTCACACTGACCCTCTCACACAAACTCGGTCACTGTCACAATTACCCCCTCACACTCACTCCATCACCGTCACAGTGACCCACTCACACTCACTTCATCACAGTCAATCTGACCCCCTCACACTCACTCCATCACCATCACACTGACCCACTCACACTCACTTCATCACCGTCTCCTGACCCCCTCACACTCACTCTCATCACCGTCATCCTGACCCCCTCACTCTCACTTCATCACCGTCACCCTGGCTCCACACACTCACGCCATCAGCGTCACACTGACCCACTCACACTCACTTCATCACCGTCATCCTGACCCCCTCACACTCAGTCCATCACCATCATCCTAACCCCCTCACACTCACTCTGTCACAGTCACCCTGACCCCATCAAACGCAACCCACCACCGTCACCCTGACACTCTCACACACGCACTCCATCTCCGTCACACTTACCCGCTCATTCTCACACCATCAACGTCACCCAGGCCCCCTCACCCTCACTCCATCATCTCACACTTATGCCCTCACAGTCACTCCATTACCGTCACATTTATCCACTCACACTCACTTCATTAACGTTCCCTGCACCCCCTCACACTCACTCCATAATCCTCACACTTATCCCCTCACACTCACTCCATCACCGTCACCCTGGCCCCCTCACACTCACTCCATCACCGTCACCCTGACCTCCTCACACTCACTCCATCACCGTCATCCTGACCCCCTCACACTCACATCATCACCGTCACCCTGACCCCCTCACACACACGCCATCACCATCACACTGACCCTCTCACACTCACTCCATTACTATCACACTGACCCACTCACACTCACTCATCACCGTCACCCTGACCCCCACACACTCACCCCATCACCGTCTTCCTGACCCCCTCACACTCACTCCATCACCATCACCCTGGCTCCACACACACTCACTCCATTTCCGTCACACTGACCCCCTCACACTCACTTCATCACCATCATCCTGACCCCCTCACACTCACCCCATCACCGTCCTCCTGACCCCCTCACACTCACTCCATCACCATCACCCTGGCTCCACACACTCACTCCATCACCATCACACTGACCCCCTCACACTCACTTCATCATCGTCACCCTGACCCCCTCACACTCACTCCATCCCCCTCATCCTGACCCCCTCACACTCACTCCCACCACCGTCACCCTGACCCCCTCACACTCACTCCATCTACATCAGACTGAACCACTCACAATCACTTCATCACAGTCACTCTGACCGCCTCACACTCACTCCATCACCGTCACACTGACCCACTCACACTCACTTCATCACCGTCACCCTGACCCCCCTCACACTCACTCCATCACCGTCATCCTGACCCCCACACTCACTCCATCACCGTCATCCTGTCTCTCTCACACTCACTCCATCACCGTCAACCTGAACCCCGCACGCACATTCCGTCAATGTCCACCTGACCATCTTACACTCAATCCATCTCCGTCACACTGACCCTCTCACACAAACTCGGTCACTGTCACAATTACCCCCTCACACTCTCTCCATCACCGTCACAGTGACCCACTCACACTCACTTCATCACAGTCAATCTGACCCCCTCACACTCACTCCATCACCATCACACTGACCCACTCACACTCACTTCATCACCGTCTCCCTGACCCCCTCACACTCACTCCATCACCGTCATCCTGACCCCCTCACTCTCACTTCATCACCATCACCCTGGCTCCACACACTCACGCCATCAGCGTCACACTGACCCACTCACACTCACTTCATCACCGTCATCCTGACCCCCTCACACTCAGTCCATCACCATCATCCTAACCCCCTCACACTCACTCTGTCACAGTCACCCTGACCCCATCAAACGCAACCCACCACCGTCACCCTGACACTCTCACACTCACTCCATCACCATCACACTGACCCACTCACACTCACTCCATCACCATCACCCTGGCTCCACACACTCACTCCATTTCCGTCACACTGACCCCCTCACACTCACTTCATCACCATCATCCTGACCCCCTCACACTCACCCCATCACCGTCCTCCTGACCCCCTCACACTCACTCCATCACCATCACCCTGGCTCCACACACTCACTCCATCACCATCACACTGACCCCCTCACACTCACTTCATCATCGTCACCCTGACCCCCTCACACTCACTCCATCCCCCTCATCCTGACCCCCTCACACTCACTCCACCACCGTCACCCTGACCCCCTCACACTCACTCCATCTACATCAGACTGAACCACTCACAATCACTTCATCACAGTCACTCTGACCGCCTCACACTCACTCCATCACCGTCACACTGACCCACTCACACTCACTTCATCACCGTCACCCTGACCCCCTCACACTCACTCCATCACCGTCATCCTGACCCCCTTACACTCACTCCATCACCGTCATCCTGTCTCTCTCACACTCACTCCATCACCGTCAACCTGAACCCCGCACGCACATTCCGTCAATGTCCACCTGACCATCTTACACTCAATCCATCTCCGTCACACTGACCCTCTCACACAAACTCGGTCACTGTCACAATGACCCCCTCACACTCACTCCATCACCGTCACAGTGACCCACTCACACTCACTTCATCACAGTCAATCTGACCCCCTCACACTCACTCCATCACCATCACACTGACCCACTCACACTCACTTCATCACCGTCCCCCTGACCCCCTCACACTCACTCCATCACCGTCATCCTGACCCCCTCACTCTCACTTCATCACCATCACCCTGGCTCCACACACTCACGCCATCAGCGTCACACTGACCCACTCACACTCACTTCATCACCGTCATCCTGACCCCCTCACACTCAGTCCATCACCATCATCCTAACCCCCTCACACTCACTCTGTCACAGTCACCCTGACCCCATCAAACGCAACCCACCACCGTCACCCTCACACTCTCACACGCACTCCATCTCCGTCACACTTACCCGCTCATTCTCACACCATCAACGTCACCCAGGCCCCCTCACCCTCACTCCATCATCTCACACTTATGCCCTCACAGTCACTCCATTACCGTCACATTTATCCACTCACACTCACTTCATTAACGTTCCCTGCACCCCCTCACACTCACTCCATAATCCTCACACTTATCCCCTCACACTCACTCCATCACCGTCACCCTGGCCCCCTCACACTCACTCCATCACCGTCACCCTGACCTCCTCACACTCACTCCATCACCGTCATCCTGACCCCCTCACACTCACTCCATCACCGTCACCCTGACCCCCTCACACACACACACTCACC